>NW_026942510.1:0-25000 GCF_024139115.2 Armigeres subalbatus
GGAAAGCCAACATTTTGCGCTCCCGCAGGTGCGGATTCGCACTGCTACCGCCCACATGGGTCTCAATGATGCACTGTTGGTTACTATCAACCCCCCAAAGCCAACATTTTGCGCTCTCGCAGGTGCGGTTTCGCACTGCTACCGCCTACATGGGTCTCAATGATGCACTGTTGGTTACTATCAACCCCCCCAAAGCCAACATTTTGCGCTCCCGCAGGTGCGGTTTCGCACTGCTACCGCCCACATGGGTCTCAATGATGCACTGTTGGTTACTATCAACCCCTGAAGCCAACATTTTGCGCTCTCGCAGGTGCGGTTTCGCACTGCTACCGCCCACATGGGTCTCAATGATGTACTGTTGGTTACTATCAACTCCCCACAAAGCCAACATTCTGCGCTCCCGCTGGTGCGGATTCGCTATACCAGCACCCAGACTGGTCCCAGTTTCGTATTGGAAGTATTGATTTGTTCCCCTAAAATCCCATTTTCAAACCGCATGAAAAAATAGTTTATTTTGGGATACTTTGGTCATTACAGCCCTGCCGTCCTTCTTAGTCACACTTGGTCGACAACTAAGAAGCTTTGCCCAAATCCAAAAATTTCTATTAGTCTCTTTAGGCTATATGTGTGCATGTGAGCGTGTATGTGTGTACAAAAAATAGTGTGCCGTACGGCCGAACACCTTTACAGTCTCTTTAAAATGCTCCTACAGGTGCGGATTCGCACTGCTACCGCCCACATGGGTCTCAATGATGCACTGTTGGTTACTATCAACCCCCCAAAGCCAACATTTTGCGCTCTCGCAGGTGCGGTTTCGCACTGCTACCGCCCACATGGGTCTCAATGATGCACTGTTGGTTACTATCAACCCCCCCAAAGCCAACATTTTGCGCTCCCGCAGGTGCGGATTCGCACTGCTACCGCCCACATGGGTCTCTGTTGGTTACTATCAAACCCCCAAAGCCAACATTTTACGCTCCCGCAGGTGCGGATTCGCACAGCTACCGCCCACATGGGTCTCAATGATGCACTGTTGGTTACTATCAACCCCCCAAAGCCAACATTTTACGCTCCCGCAGGTGCGGATTCGCACTGCTACCGCCCACATGGGTCTCAATGATGCACTGTTGGTTACTATCAACCCCCCGAAGCCAACATTTTGCGCTCTCGCAGGTGCGGTTTCGCACTGCTACCGCCCACATGGGTCTCATTGATGTACTGTTGGTTACTATCAACTCCCCACAAAGCCAACATTCTGCGCTCCCGCTGGTGCGGATTCGCTATACCAGCACCCAGACTGGTCCCAGTTTCGTATTGGAAGTATTGATTTGTTCCCTAAAATCCCATTTTCAAACCGCATGAAAAAATAGTTTATTTTGGGATACTTTGGTCATTACAGCCCTGCCGTCCTTCTTAGTCACACTTGGTCGACAACTAAGAAGCTTTGCCCAAATCCAAAAATTTCTATTAGTCTCTTTAGGCTATATGTGTGCATGTGAGCGTGTATGTGTGTACAAAAAATAGTGTGCCGTACGGCCGAACACCTTTACAGTCTCTTTAAAATGCTCCTACAGGTGCGGATTCGCACTGCTACCGCCCACATGGGTCTCAATGATGCACTGTTGGTTACTATCAACCCCCCCAAAGCCAACATTTTGCGCTCTCGCAGGTGCGGTTTCGCACTGCTACCGCCCACATGGGTCTCAATGATGCACTGTTGGTTACTATCAACCCCCCCAAAGCCAACATTTTGCGCTCCCGCAGGTGCGGATTCGCACTGCTACCGCCCACATGGGTCTCAATGATGCACTGTTGGTTACTATCAGCCCCCCAAAGCCAACATTTTGCGCTCTCGCAGGTGCGGTTTCGCACTGCTACCGCCTACATGGGTCTCAATGATGCACTGTTGGTTACTATCAACCCCCCCAAAGCCAACATTTTGCGCTCCCGCAGGTGCGGTTTCGCACTGCTACCGCCCACATGGGTCTCAATGATGCACTGTTGGTTACTATCAACCCCTGAAGCCAACATTTTGCGCTCTCGCAGGTGCGGTTTCGCACTGCTACCGCCCACATGGGTCTCAATGATGTACTGTTGGTTACTATCAACTCCCCACAAAGCCAACATTCTGCGCTCCCGCTGGTGCGGATTCGCTATACCAGCACCCAGACTGGTCCCAGTTTCGTATTGGAAGTATTGATTTGTTCCCTAAAATCCCATTTTCAAACCGCATGAAAAAATAGTTTATTTTGGGATACTTTGGTCATTACAGCCCTGCCGTCCTTCTTAGTCACACTTGGTCGACAACTAAGAAGCTTTGCCCAAATCCAAAAATTTCTATTAGTCTCTTTAGGCTATATGTGTGCATGTGAGCGTGTATGTGTGTACAAAAAATAGTGTGCCGTACGGCCGAACACCTTTACAGTCTCTTTAAAATGCTCCTACAGGTGCGGATTCGCACTGCTACCGCCCACATGGGTCTCAATGATGCACTGTTGGTTACTATCAACCCCCAAAGCCAACATTTTGCGCTCTCGCAGGTGCGGTTTCGCACTGCTACCGCCCACATGGGTCTCAATGATGCACTGTTGGTTACTATCAACCCCCCAAACCCGACGGTTTGCGCTCCCGCAGGTGCGGATTCGCACTGCTACCGCCCACATGGGTCTCAATGAGGCACTGTTGGTTACTCTCAACCCCCCAAAGCCAACATTTTGCGCTCTCGCAGGTGCGGTTTCGCACTGCTACCGCCTACATGGGTCTCAATGATGCACTGTTGGTTACTATCAACCCCCCCAAAGCCAACATTTTGCGCTCCCGCAGGTGCGGTTTCGCACTGCTACCGCCCACATGGGTCTCAATGATGCACTGTTGGTTAATATCTGCCCCCCAACGCCAACATTTTGCGCTCTCGCAGGTGCGGTTTCGCACTGCTACCGCCCACATGGGTCTCAATGATGCACTGTTCGTTACTATCCATCCCCCCAACGCCAACATTTTGCGCTCTCGCAGGTGCGGTTTCGCACTGCTACCGCCCACATGGGTCTCAATGATGTACTGTTGGTTACTATCAACTCCCCACAAAGCCAACATTCTGCGCTCCCGCTGGTGCGGATTCGCTATACCAGCACCCAGACTGGTCCCAGTTTCGTATTGGAAGTATTGATTTGTTCCCTAAAATCCCATTTTCAAACCGCATGAAAAAATAGTTTATTTTGGGATACTTTGGTCATTACAGCCCTGCCGTCCTTCTTAGTCACACTTGGTCGACAACTAAGAAGCTTTGCCCAAATCCAAAAATTTCTATTAGTCTCTTTAGGCTATATGTGTGCATGTGAGCGTGTATGTGTGTACAAAAATAGTGTGCCGTACGGCCGAACACCTTACAGTCTCTTTAAAATGCTCCTACAGGTGCGGATTCGCACTGCTACCGCCCACATGGGTCTCAATGATGCACTGTTGGTTACTATCAACCCCCCAAAGCCAACATTTTGCGCTCTCGCAGGTGCGGTTTCGCACTGCTACCGCCCACATGGGTCTCAATGATGCACTGTTGGTTACTATCAACTCCCCAAAGCCAACATTTTGCGCTCTCGCAGGTGCGGTTTCGCACTGCTACCGCCCACATGGGTCTCAATGATGCACTGTTGGTTACTATCAACTCCCCACAAAGCCAACATTCTGCGCTCCCGCTGGTGCGGATTCGCTATACCAGCACCCAGACTGGTCCCAGTTTCGTATTGGAAGTATTGATTTGTTCCCCTAAAATCCCATTTTCAAACCGCATGAAAAAATAGTTTATTTTGGGATACTTTGGTCATTACAGCCCTGCCGTCCTTCTTAGTCACACTTGGTCGACAACTAAGAAGCTTTGCCCAAATCCAAAAATTTCTATTAGTCTCTTTAGGCTATATGTGTGCATGTGAGCGTGTATGTGTGTACAAAAAATAGTGTGCCGTACGGCCGAACACCTTTACAGTCTCTTTAAAATGCTCCTACAGGTGCGGATTCGCACTGCTACCGCCCACATGGGTCTCAATGATGCACTGTTGGTTACTATCAACCACCCCAAAGCCAACATTTTGCGCTCTCGCAGGTGCGGTTTCGCACTGCTACCGCCCACATGGGTCTCAATGATGCACTGTTGGTTACTATCAACCACCCCAAAGCCAACATTTTGCGCTCCCGCAGGTGCGGATTCGCACCGCTACCGCCCACATGGGCCCCAATGCTGCACTGTTGGTTACTATCAACCCCAAAGCCAACATTTTGCGCTCTCGCAGGTGCGGTTTCGCACTGCTACCGCCTACATGGGTCTCAATGATGCACTGTTGGTTACTATCAACCCCTTCAAAGCCAACATTTTGCGCTCCCGCAGGTGCGGTTTCGCACTGCTACCGCCCACATGGGTCTCAATGATGCACTGTTGGTTACTATCAACCCCCAAAGCCAACATTTTGCGCTCTCGCAGGTGCGGTTTCGCACTGATACCGCGCACTTGGGTCTCAATGATGGTCTGTTGGTTACTATCGTCTGCCCTAACCCAACATTTTGCGCTCTCGCAGGTGCGGTTTCGCACTGCTACCGCCCACATGGGTCTCAATGATGTACTGTTGGTTACTATCAACTCCCCACAAAGCCAACATTCTGCGCTCCCGCTGGTGCGGATTCGCTATACCAGCACCCAGACTGGTCCCAGTTTCGTATTGGAAGTATTGATTTGTTCCCCTAAAATCCCATTTTCAAACCGCATGAAAAAATAGTTTATTTTGGGATACTTTGGTCATTACAGCCCTGCCGTCCTTCTTAGTCACACTTGGTCGACAACTAAGAAGCTTTGCCCAAATCCAATTTCTATTAGTCTCTTTAGGCTATATGTGTGCATGTGAGCGTGTATGTGTGTACAAAAAATAGTGTGCCGTACGGCCGAACACCTTTACAGTCTCTTTAAAATGCTCCTACAGGTGCGGATTCGCACTGCTACCGCCCACATGGGTCTCAATGATGCACTGTTGGTTACTATCAACCCCCCAAAGCCAACATTTTGCGCTCTCGCAGGTGCGGTTTCGCACTGCTACCGCCCACATGGGTCTCAATGATGCACTGTTGGTTACTATCAACCCCCCCAAAGCCAACATTTTGCGCTCCCGCAGGTGCGGATTCGCACTGCTACCGCCCACATGGGTCTCTGTTGGTTACTATCAAACCCCCAAAGCCAACATTTTACGCTCCCGCAGGTGCGGATTCGCACAGCTACCGCCCACATGGGTCTCAATGATGCACTGTTGGTTACTATCAACCCCCCAAAGCCAACATTTTACGCTCCCGCAGGTGCGGATTCGCACTGCTACCGCCCACATGGGTCTCAATGATGCACTGTTGGTTACTATCAACCCCCCGAAGCCAACATTTTGCGCTCTCGCAGGTGCGGTTTCGCACTGCTACCGCCCACATGGGTCTCAATGATGTACTGTTGGTTACTATCAACTCCCCACAAAGCCAACATTCTGCGCTCCCGCTGGTGCGGATTCGCTATACCAGCACCCAGACTGGTCCCAGTTTCGTATTGGAAGTATTGATTTGTTCCCCTAAAATCCCATTTTCAAACCGCATGAAAAATAGTTTATTTTGGGATACTTTGGTCATTACAGCCCTGCCGTCCTTCTTAGTCACACTTGGTCGACAACTAAGAAGCTTTGCCCAAATCCAAAAATTTCTATTAGTCTCTTTAGGCTATATGTGTGCATGTGAGCGTGTATGTGTGTACAAAAAATAGTGTGCCGTACGGCTGAACACCTTACAGTCTCTTTAAAATGCTCCTACAGGTGCGGATTCGCACTGCTACCGCCCACATGGGTCTCAATGATGCACTGTTGGTTACTATCAACCCCCCAAAGCCACCATTTTGCGCTCTCGCAGGTGCGGTTTCGCACTGCTACCGCCCACATGGGTCTCAATGATGCACTGTTGGTTACTATCAACCCCCCCAAAGCCAACATTTTGCGCTCCCGCAGGTGCGGATTCGCACTGCTACCGCCCACATGGGTCTCAATGATGCACTGTTCGTTACTATCAACCCCCCAAAGCCAACATTTTGCGCTCTCGCAGGTGCGGTTTCGCACTGCTACCGCCTACATGGGTCTCAATGATGCACTGTTGGTTACTATCAACCCCCCCAAAGCCAACATTTTGCGCTCCCGCAGGTGCGGTTTCGCACTGCTACCGCCCACATGGGTCTCAATGATGCACTGTTGGTTACTATCAACCCCCCGAAGCCAACATTTTGCGCTCTCGCAGGTGCGGTTTCGCACTGCTACCGCCCACATGGGTCTCAATGATGTACTGTTGGTTACTATCAACTCCCCACAAAGCCAACATTCTGCGCTCCCGCTGGTGCGGATTCGCTATACCAGCACCCAGACTGGTCCCAGTTTCGTATTGGAAGTATTGATTTGTTCCCCTAAAATCCCATTTTCAAACCGCATGAAAAATAGTTTATTTTGGGATACTTTGGTCATTACAGCCCTGCCGTCCTTCTTAGTCACACTTGGTCGACAACTAAGAAGCTTTGCCCAAATCAAAAATTTCTATTAGTCTCTTTAGGCTATATGTGTGCATGTGAGCGTGTATGTGTGTACAAAAATAGTGTGCCGTACGGCCGAACACCTTTACAGTCTCTTTAAAATGCTCCTACAGGTGCGGATTCGCACTGCTACCGCCCACATGGGTCTCAATGATGCACTGTTGGTTACTATCAACCCCCCAAAGCCAACATTTTGCGCTCTCGCAGGTGCGGTTTCGCACTGCTACCGCCCACATGGGTCTCAATGATGCACTGTTGGTTACTATCAACCCCCCCAAAGCCAACATTTTGCGCTCCCGCAGGTGCGGATTCGCACTGCTACCGCCCACATGGGTCTCAATGATGCACTGTTGGTTACTATCAAACCCCCAAAGCCAACATTTTACGCTCCCGCAGGTGCGGATTCGCACAGCTACCGCCCACATGGGTCTCAATGATGCACTGTTGGTTACTATCAACCCCCCAAAGCCAACATTTTACGCTCCCGCAGGTGCGGATTCGCACTGCTACCGCCCACATGGGTCTCAATGATGCACTGTTGGTTACTATCAACCCCCCGAAGCCAACATTTTGCGCTCTCGCAGGTGCGGTTTCGCACTGCTACCGCCCACATGGGTCTCATTGATGTACTGTTGGTTACTATCAACTCCCCACAAAGCCAACATTCTGCGCTCCCGCTGGTGCGGATTCGCTATACCAGCACCCAGACTGGTCCCAGTTTCGTATTGGAAGTATTGATTTGTTCCCCTAAAATCCCATTTTCAAACCGCATGAAAAAATAGTTTATTTTGGGATACTTTGGTCATTACAGCCCTGCCGTCCTTCTTAGTCACACTTGGTCGACAACTAAGAAGCTTTGCCCAAATCAAAAATTTCTATTAGTCTCTTTAGGCTATATGTGTGCATGTGAGCGTGTATGTGTGTACAAAAATAGTGTGCCGTACGGCCGAACACCTTTACAGTCTCTTTAAAATGCTCCTACAGGTGCGGATTCGCACTGCTACCGCCCACATGGGTCTCAATGATGCACTGTTGGTTACTATCAACCCCCAAAGCCAACATTTTGCGCTCTCGCAGGTGCGGTTTCGCACTGCTACCGCCCACATGGGTCTCAATGATGCACTGTTGGTTACTATCAACCCCCCCAAAGCCAACATTTTGCGCTCCCGCAGGTGCGGATTCGCACTGCTACCGCCCACATGGGTCTCAATGATGCACTGTTGGTTACTATCAACCCCCCAAAGCCAACATTTTGCGCTCTCGCAGGTGCGGTTTCGCACTGCTACCGCCTACATGGGTCTCAATGATGCACTGTTGGTTACTATCAACCCCCCCAAAGCCAACATTTTGCGCTCCCGCAGGTGCGGTTTCGCACTGCTACCGCCCACATGGGTCTCAATGATGCACTGTTGGTTACTATCAACCCCCCGAAGCCAACATTTTGCGCTCTCGCAGGTGCGGTTTCGCACTGCTACCGCCCACATGGGTCTCAATGATGTACTGTTGGTTACTATCAACTCCCCACAAAGCCAACATTCTGCGCTCCCGCTGGTGCGGATTCGCTATACCAGCACCCAGACTGGTCCCAGTTTCGTATTGGAAGTATTGATTTGTTCCCCTAAAATCCCATTTTCAAACCGCATGAAAAAATAGTTTATTTTGGGATACTTTGGTCATTACAGCCCTGCCGTCCTTCTTAGTCACACTTGGTCGACAACTAAGAAGCTTTGCCCAAATCCAAAAATTTCTATTAGTCTCTTTAGGCTATATGTGTGCATGTGAGCGTGTATGTGTGTACAAAAAATAGTGTGCCGTACGGCCGAACACCTTTACAGTCTCTTTAAAATGCTCCTACAGGTGCGGATTCGCACTGCTACCGCCCACATGGGTCTCAATGATGCACTGTTGGTTACTATCAACCCCCAAAGCCAACATTTTGCGCTCTCGCAGGTGCGGTTTCGCACTGCTACCGCCCACATGGGTCTCAATGATGCACTGTTGGTTACTATCAACCCCCCCAAAGCCAACATTTTGCGCTCCCGCAGGTGCGGATTCGCACTGCTACCGCCCACATGGGTCTCAATGATGCACTGTTGGTTACTATCTTCAACGAAACGCCGACAATCGGCGCCCACGCAGGTGCGGTTTCGCACTGCTACCGCCTACATGGGTCTCAATGATGCACTGTTGGTTACTATCAACCCCCCCAAAGCCAACATTTTGCGCTCCCGCAGGTGCGGTTTCGCACTGCTACCGCCCACATGGGTCTCAATGATGCACTGTTGGTTACTATCAACCCCCAAAGCCAACATTTTGCGCTCTCGCAGGTGCGGTTTCGCACTGCTACCGCCCACATGGGTCTCAATGATGCACTGTTGGTTACTATCAACCCCCCCAAAGCCAACATTTTGCGCTCCCGCAGGTGCGGATTCGCACTGCTACCGCCCACATGGGTCTCAATGATGCACTGTTGGTTACTATCAACCCCCAAAGCCAACATTTTGCGCTCTCGCAGGTGCGGTTTCGCACTGCTACCGCCTACATGGGTCTCAATGATGCACTGTTGGTTACTATCAACCCCCCCAAAGCCAACATTTTGCGCTCCCGCAGGTGCGGTTTCGCACTGCTACCGCCCACATGGGTCTCAATGATGCACTGTTGGTTACTATCAACCCCTGAAGCCAACATTTTGCGCTCTCGCAGGTGCGGTTTCGCACTGCTACCGCCCACATGGGTCTCAATGATGTACTGTTGGTTACTATCAACTCCCCACAAAGCCAACATTCTGCGCTCCCGCTGGTGCGGATTCGCTATACCAGCACCCAGACTGGTCCCAGTTTCGTATTGGAAGTATTGATTTGTTCCCCTAAAATCCCATTTTCAAACCGCATGAAAAAATAGTTTATTTTGGGATACTTTGGTCATTACAGCCCTGCCGTCCTTCTTAGTCACACTTGGTCGACAACTAAGAAGCTTTGCCCAAATCCAAAAATTTCTATTAGTCTCTTTAGGCTATATGTGTGCATGTGAGCGTGTATGTGTGTACAAAAAATAGTGTGCCGTACGGCCGAACACCTTTACAGTCTCTTTAAAATGCTCCTACAGGTGCGGATTCGCACTGCTACCGCCCACATGGGTCTCAATGATGCACTGTTGGTTACTATCAACCCCCCAAAGCCAACATTTTGCGCTCTCGCAGGTGCGGTTTCGCACTGCTACCGCCCACATGGGTCTCAATGATGCACTGTTGGTTACTATCAACCCCCCCAAAGCCAACATTTTGCGCTCCCGCAGGTGCGGATTCGCACTGCTACCGCCCACATGGGTCTCTGTTGGTTACTATCAAACCCCCAAAGCCAACATTTTGCGCTCCCGCAGGTGCGGATTCGCACTGCTACCGCCCACATGGGTCTCAATGATGCACTGTTGGTTACTATCAACCCCCCAAAGCCAACATTTTACGCTCCCGCAGGTGCGGATTCGCACTGCTACCGCCCACATGGGTCTCAATGATGCACTGTTGGTTACTATCAACCCCCCGAAGCCAACATTTTGCGCTCTCGCAGGTGCGGTTTCGCACTGCTACCGCCCACATGGGTCTCAATGATGTACTGTTGGTTACTATCAACTCCCCACAAAGCCAACATTCTGCGCTCCCGCTGGTGCGGATTCGCTATACCAGCACCCAGACTGGTCCCAGTTTCGTATTGGAAGTATTGATTTGTTCCCTAAAATCCCATTTTCAAACCGCATGAAAAAATAGTTTATTTTGGGATACTTTGGTCATTACAGCCCTGCCGTCCTTCTTAGTCACACTTGGTCGACAACTAAGAAGCTTTGCCCAAATCCAAAAATTTCTATTAGTCTCTTTAGGCTATATGTGTGCATGTGAGCGTGTATGTGTGTACAAAAAATAGTGTGCCGTACGGCCGAACACCTTTACAGTCTCTTTAAAATGCTCCTACAGGTGCGGATTCGCACTGCTACCGCCCACATGGGTCTCAATGATGCACTGTTGGTTACTATCAACCCCCAAAGCCAACATTTTGCGCTCTCGCAGGTGCGGTTTCGCACTGCTACCGCCCACATGGGTCCGAACGATCGACTTTTGGGTACTTTCAACCCCTCCAAAGCCACCACGTTGCGTTCCCCAAGGTGCGGATTCGCCCTCCTACCGCCCACATGGGTCTCAATGATGCACTGTTGGTTACTATCAACCCCCAAAGCCAACATTTTGCGCTCTCGCAGGTGCGGTTTCGCACTGCTACCGCCTACATGGGTCTCAATGATGCACTGTTGGTTACTATCAACCCCCCCAAAGCCAACATTTTGCGCTCCCGCAGGTGCGGTTTCGCACTGCTACCGCCCACATGGGTCTCAATGATGCACTGTTGGTTACTATCAACCCCCCGAAGCCAACATTTTGCGCTCTCGCAGGTGCGGTTTCGCACTGCTACCGCCCACATGGGTCTCAATGATGTACTGTTGGTTACTATCAACTCCCCACAAAGCCAACATTCTGCGCTCCCGCTGGTGCGGATTCGCTATACCAGCACCCAGACTGGTCCCAGTTTCGTATTGGAAGTATTGATTTGTTCCCTAAAATCCCATTTTCAAACCGCATGAAAAAATAGTTTATTTTGGGATACTTTGGTCATTACAGCCCTGCCGTCCTTCTTAGTCACACTTGGTCGACAACTAAGAAGCTTTGCCCAAATCCAAAAATTTCTATTAGTCTCTTTAGGCTATATGTGTGCATGTGAGCGTGTATGTGTGTACAAAAAATAGTGTGCCGTACGGCCGAACACCTTACAGTCTCTTTAAAATGCTCCTACAGGTGCGGATTCGCACTGCTACCGCCCACATGGGTCTCAATGATGCACTGTTGGTTACTATCAACCCCCCCAAAGCCAACATTTTGCGCACTCGCAGGTGCGGTTTCGCACTGCTACCGCCCACATGGGTCTCAATGATGCACGGTTGGTTACTCTCGAGTTCCCCCATATGCAACATTTTGCGCTCCCGCAGGTGCGGATTCGCACTGCTACCGCCCACATGGGTCTCAATGATGCACTTTTGGTTACTATCAACCCCCCCAAAGTCAACATTTTGCGCACCCGCAGGTGCGGTTTCGCACTGCTACCGCCCACATGGGTCTCAATGATGCACTGTTGGTTACTATCAACCCCCCCAAAGTCAACATTTTGCGCTCCCGCAGGTGCGGATTCGCACTGCTACCGCCCACATGGGTCTCAATGATGCACTGTTGGTTACTATCAACCTCCCAAAGCCAACATTTTGCGCTCTCGCAGGTGCGGTTTCGCACTGCTACCGCCCACATGGGTCTCAATGATGTACTGTTGGTTACTATCAACTCCCCACAAAGCCAACATTCTGCGCTCCCGCTGGTGCGGATTCGCTATACCAGCACCCAGACTGGTCCCAGTTTCGTATTGGAAGTATTGATTTGTTCCCCTAAAATCCCATTTTCAAACCGCATGAAAAATAGTTTATTTTGGGATACTTTGGTCATTACAGCCCTGCCGTCCTTCTTAGTCACACTTGGTCGACAACTAAGAAGCTTTGCCCAAATCCAAAATTTCTATTAGTCTCTTTAGGCTATATGTGTGCATGTGAGCGTGTATGTGTGTACAAAAATAGTGTGCCGTACGGCCTTACAGTCTCTTTAAAATGCTCCTACAGGTGCGGATTCGCACTGCTACCGCCCACATGGGTCTCAATGATGCACTGTTGGTTACTATCAACCCCCCAAAGCCAACATTTTGCGCTCTCGCAGGTGCGGTTTCGCACTGCTACCGCCCACATGGGTCTCAATGATGCACTGTTGGTTACTATCAACCCCCCCAAAGCCAACATTTTGCGCTCCCGCAGGTGCGGATTCGCACTGCTACCGCCCACATGGGTCTCAATGATGCACTGTTGGTTACTATCAACCCACCCAAAGCCAACAGTGTGCGCCCCCGCAGGTGCGGTTTCGCCCCGCCACCCGCCCCCTGGGTCTCAATGGTGCACTGTTGGTTACTCTCCACCCCCCCAAAGCCAACATTTTGCGCTCCCGCAGGTGCGGTTTCGCACTGCTACCGCCCACATGGGTCTCAATGATGCACTGTTCGTTACTATCAACTCCCCACAAAGCCAACATTCTGCGCTCTCGCAGGTGCGGTTTCGCACTGCTACCGCCCACATGGGTTTTAATGTGGTACGGTGGGTTACTAGATCTCCACCCAAAGCCAACATTTTGCGCTCCCGCAGGTGCGGTTTCGCACTGCTACCGCCCACATGGGTCTCAATGATGCACTGTTGGTTACTATCAACCCCTCAAAGCCAACATTTTGCGCTCTCGCAGGTGCGGTTTCGCACTGCTACCGCCCACATGGGTCTCAATGATGCACTGTTGGTTACTATCAACCCCCCCAAGCCAACATTTTGCGCTCCCGCAGGTGCGGATTCGCACTGCTACCGCCCACATGGGTCTCAATGATGCACTGTTGGTTACTATCAACCCCCCAAAGCCAACATTTTGCGCTCTCGCAGGTGCGGTTTCGCACTGCTACCGCCTACATGGGTCTCAATGATGCACTGTTGGTTACTATCAACCCCCCGAAGCCAACATTTTACGCTCCCGCAGGTGCGGTTTCGCACTGCTACCGCCCACATGGGTCTCAATGATGCACTGTTGGTTACTATCAACCCCCCAAAGCCAACATTTTGCGCTCTCGCAGGTGCGGTTTCGCACTGCTACCGCCCACATGGGTCTCAATGATGTACTGTTGGTTACTATCAACTCCCCACAAAGCCAACATTCTGCGCTCCCGCTGGTGCGGATTCGCTATACCAGCACCCAGACTGGTCCCAGTTTCGTATTGGAAGTATTGATTTGTTCCCCTAAAATCCCATTTTCAAACCGCATGAAAAAATAGTTTATTTTGGGATACTTTGGTCATTACAGCCCTGCCGTCCTTCTTAGTCACACTTGGTCGACAACTAAGAAGCTTTGCCCAAATCAAAAATTTCTATTAGTCTCTTTAGGCTATATGTGTGCATGTGAGCGTGTATGTGTGTACAAAAATAGTGTGCCGTACGGCTGAACACCTTTACAGTCTCTTTAAAATGCTCCTACAGGTGCGGATTCGCACTGCTGCCGCCCACATGGGTCTCAATGATGCACTGTTGGTTACTATCAACCCGCCAAAGCCAACATTTTGCGCTCTCGCAGGTGCGGTTTCGCACTGCTACCGCCCACATGGGTCTCAATGATGCACTGTTGGTTACTATCAACCCCCAAAGCCAACATTTTGCGCTCCCGCAGGTGCGGATTCGCACTGCTACCGCCCACATGGGTCTCAATGATGCACTGTTGGTTACTATCAACCCCCCAAAGCCAACATTTTGCGCTCTCGCAGGTGCGGTTTCGCACTGCTACCGCCTACATGGGTCTCAATGATGCACTGTTGGTTACTATCAACCCCCCCAAAGCCAACATTTTGCGCTCCCGCAGGTGCGGTTTCGCACTGCTACCGCCCACATGGGTCTCAATGATGCACTGTTGGTTACTATCAACCCCCCAAAGCCAACATTTTGCGCTCTCGCAGGTGCGGTTTCGCACTGCTACCGCCCACATGGGTCTCAATGATGCACTGTTGGTTACTATCAACCCCCCGAAGCCAACATTTTGCGCTCTCGCAGGTGCGGTTTCGCACTGCTACCGCCCACATGGGTCTCAATGATGTACTGTTGGTTACTATCAACTCCCCACAAAGCCAACATTCTGCGCTCCCGCTGGTGCGGATTCGCTATACCAGCACCCAGACTGGTCCCAGTTTCGTATTGGAAGTATTGATTTGTTCCCCTAAAATCCCATTTTCAAACCGCATGAAAAAATAGTTTATTTTGGGATACTTTGGTCATTACAGCCCTGCCGTCCTTCTTAGTCACACTTGGTCGACAACTAAGAAGCTTTGCCCAAATCCAAAAATTTCTATTAGTCTCTTTAGGCTATATGTGTGCATGTGAGCGTGTATGTGTGTACAAAAAATAGTGTGCCGTACGGCTGAACACCTTTACAGTCGCTTTAAAATGCTCCTACAGGTGCGGATTCGCACTGCTACCGCCCACATGGGTCTCAATGATGCACTGTTGGTTACTATCAACCCCCAAAGCCAACATTTTGCGCTCTCGCAGGTGCGGTTTCGCACTGCTACCGCCCACATGGGTCTCAATGATGCACTGTTGGTTACTATCAACCCCCAAAGCCAACATTTTGCGCTCCCGCAGGTGCGGATTCGCACTGCTACCGCCCACATGGGTCTCAATGATGCACTGTTGGTTACTATCAACCCCCCAAAGCCAACATTTTGCGCTCTCGCAGGTGCGGTTTCGCACTGCTACCGCCTACATGGGTCTCAATGATGCACTGTTGGTTACTATCAACCCCCCCAAAGCCAACATTTTGCGCTCCCGCAGGTGCGGTTTCGCACTGCTACCGCCCACATGGGTCTCAATGATGCACTGTTGGTTACTATCTCCCCCCAAAGCCAACATTTTGCGCTCTCGCAGGTGCGGTTTCGCACTGCTACCGCCCACATGGGTCTCAATGATGTACTGTTGGTTACTATCAACTCCCCACAAAGCCAACATTCTGCGCTCCCGCTGGTGCGGATTCGCTATACCAGCACCCAGACTGGTCCCAGTTTCGTATTGGAAGTATTGATTTGTTCCCCTAAAATCCCATTTTCAAACCGCATGAAAAATAGTTTATTTTGGGATACTTTGGTCATTACAGCCCTGCCGTCCTTCTTAGTCACACTTGGTCGACAACTAAGAAGCTTTGCCCAAATCAAAAATTTCTATTAGTCTCTTTAGGCTATATGTGTGCATGTGAGCGTGTATGTGTGTACAAAAATAGTGTGCCGTACGGCTGAACACCTTTACAGTCTCTTTAAAATGCTCCTACAGGTGCGGATTCGCACTGCTACCGCCCACATGGGTCTCAATGATGCACTGTTGGTTACTATCAACCCCCAAAGCCAACATTTTGCGCTCCCGCAGGTGCGGTTTCGCACTGCTACCGCCCACATGGGTCTCAATGATGCACTGTTGGTTACTATCAACTACCCCAAAGCCAACATTTTGCGCTCCCGCAGGTGCGGATTCGCACTGCTACCGCCCACATGGGTCTCAATGATGCACTGTTGGTTACTATCAACCCCCCAAAGCCAACATTTTGCGCTCTCGCAGGTGCGGTTTCGCACTGCTACCGCCTACATGGGTCTCAATGATGCACTGTTGGTTACTATCAACCCCCCCAAAGCCAACATTTTGCGCTCCCGCAGGTGCGGTTTCGCACTGCTACCGCCCACATGGGTCTCAATGATGCACTGTTGGTTACTATCAACCCCCCAAAGCCAACATTTTGCGCTCTCGCAGGTGCGGTTTCGCACTGCTACCGCCCACATGGGTCTCAATGATGCACTGTTGGTTACTATCAACCCCCCGAAGCCAACATTTTGCGCTCTCGCAGGTGCGGTTTCGCACTGCTACCGCCCACATGGGTCTCAATGATGTACTGTTGGTTACTATCAACTCCCCACAAAGCCAACATTCTGCGCTCCCGCTGGTGCGGATTCGCTATACCAGCACCCAGACTGGTCCCAGTTTCGTATTGGAAGTATTGATTTGTTCCCCTAAAATCCCATTTTCAAACCGCATGAAAAAATAGTTTATTTTGGGATACTTTGGTCATTACAGCCCTGCCGTCCTTCTTAGTCACACTTGGTCGACAACTAAGAAGCTTTGCCCAAATCCAAAAATTTCTATTAGTCTCTTTAGGCTATATGTGTGCATGTGAGCGTGTATGTGTGTACAAAAAATAGTGTGCCGTACGGCCGAACACCTTACAGTCTCTTTAAAATGCTCCTACAGGTGCGGATTCGCACTGCTACCGCCCACATGGGTCTCAATGATGCACTGTTGGTTACTATCAACCCCCAAAGCCAACATTTTGCGCTCTCGCAGGTGCGGTTTCGCACTGCTACCGCCCACATGGGTCTCAATGATGCACTGTTGGTTACTATCAACCCCCCCCAAAGCCAACATTTTACGCTCCCGCAGGTGCGGATTCGCACTGCTACCGCCCACATGGGTCTCAATGATGCACTGTTGGTTACTATCCCCCCCCCGCCGCGCCAACATTTTGCGCTCCCGCAGGTGCGGATTCGCACTGCTACCGCCCACATGGGTCTCAATGATGCACTGTTGGTTACTATCACCCCCCCCAAGCCAACATTTTGCGCTCCCGCAGGTGCGGTTTCGCACTGCTAACCCCCACATGGGGCTCAATGATGCACTGTTGGTTACTATCAACCCCCCAAAGCCAACATTTTGCGCTCTCGCAGGTGCGGTTTCGCACTGCTACCGCCCACATGGGTCTCAATGATGCACTGTTGGTTACTATCAACCCCCCCAAAGCCAACATTCTGCGCTCCCGCTGGTGCGGATTCGCTATACCAGCACCCAGACTGGTCCCAGTTTCGTATTGGAAGTATTGATTTGTTCCCCTAAAATCCCATTTTCAAACCGCATGAAAAAATAGTTTATTTTGGGATACTTTGGTCATTACAGCCCTGCCGTCCTTCTTAGTCACACTTGGTCGACAACTAAGAAGCTTTGCCCAAATCCAAAAATTTCTATTAGTCTCTTTAGGCTATATGTGTGCATGTGAGCGTGTATGTGTGTACAAAAAATAGTGTGCCGTACGGCCGAACACCTTTACAGTCTCTTTAAAATGCTCCTACAGGTGCGGATTCGCACTGCTACCGCCCACATGGGTCTCAATGATGCACTGTTGGTTACTATCAATTCCCCAAAGCCAACATTTTGCGCTCTCGCAGGTGCGGTTTCGCACTGCTACCGCCCACATGGGTCTCAATGATGCACTGTTGGTTACTATCAACCCCCCAAAGCCAACATTTTGCGCTCTCGCAGGTGCGGTTTCGCACTGCTACCGCCCACATGGGTCTCAATGATGCACTGTTGGTTACTACCACCCCCCCAAAGCCAACATTTTGCGCTCTCGCAGGTGCGGTTTCGCACTGCTACCGCCCACATGGGTCTCAATGATGCACTGTTGGTTACTATCAACCCCCCGAAGCCAACATTTTGCGCTCTCGCAGGTGCGGTTTCGCACTGCTACCGCCCACATGGGTCTCAATGATGTACTGTTGGTTACTATCAACTCCCCACAAAGCCAACATTCTGCGCTCCCGCTGGTGCGGATTCGCTATACCAGCACCCAGACTGGTCCCAGTTTCGTATTGGAAGTATTGATTTGTTCCCCTAAAATCCCATTTTCAAACCGCATGAAAAATAGTTTATTTTGGGATACTTTGGTCATTACAGCCCTGCCGTCCTTCTTAGTCACACTTGGTCGACAACTAAGAAGCTTTGCCCAAATCCAAAAATTTCTATTAGTCTCTTTAGGCTATATGTGTGCATGTGAGCGTGTATGTGTGTACAAAAAATAGTGTGCCGTACGGCCGAACACCTTTACAGTCTCTTTAAAATGCTCCCACAGGTGCGGATTCGCACTGCTTCCGCCCACATGGGTCTCAATGATGCACTGTTGGTTACTATCATCCCCCAAAGCCAACATTTTGCGCTCTCGCAGGTGCGGTTTCGCACTGCTACCGCCCACATGGGTCTCAATGATGCACTGTTGGTTACTATCAACCCCCCCAAAGCCAACATTTTGCGCTCCCGCAGGTGCGGATTCGCACTGCTACCGCCCACATGGGTCTCAATGATGCACTGTTGGTTACTATCAAACCCCCAAAGCCAACATTTTACGCTCCCGCAGGTGCGGATTCGCACTGCTACCGCCCACATGGGTCTCAATGATGCACTGTTGGTTACTATCAACCCCCAAAGCCAACATTTTGCGCTCTCGCAGGTGCGGTTTCGCACTGCTACCGCCCACATGGGTCTCAATGATGCACTGTTGGTTACTATCAACCCCGCAAAGCCAAAATTTTGCGCTCGCGCGGGGGCGGGTTCGCACTGCTACCGCCCACATGGGTTTCAATGATGTACTGTTGGTTACTATCAACTCCCCGCAAAGCCAACATTCTGCGCTCCCGCTGGTGCGGATTCGCTATGCCAGCACCCAGACTGGTCCCAGTTTCGTATTGGAAGTATTGATTTGTTCCCCTAAATCCCATTTTCAAACCGCATGAAAAATAGTTTATTTTGGGATACTTTGGTCATTACAGCCCTGCCGTCCTTCTTAGTCACACTTGGTCGACAACTAAGAAGCTTTGCCCAAATCAAAAATTTCTATTAGTCTCTTTAGGCTATATGTGTGCATGTGAGCGTGTATGTGTGTACAAAAATAGTGTGCCGTACGGCCGAACACCTTTACAGTCTCTTTAAAATGCTCCTACAGGTGCGGATTCGCACTGCTACCGCCCACATGGGTCTCAATGATGCACTGTTGGTTACTATCAACCCCCAAAGCCAACATTTTGCGCTCTCGCAGGTGCGGTTTCGCACTGCTACCGCCCACATGGGTCTCAATGATGCACTGTTGGTTACTATCAACCCCCGCAAAGCCAACATTTTGCGCTCCCGCTCGTGCGGGTGCGCAGTGCGACCGCCCACATGGGTCTCAATGATGCACTGTTGGTTACTATCAACCCCCAAAGCCAACATTTTGCGCCCTCGCAGGCGCGGCTTCGCACTGCCACCGCCCACCCGGGTCTCACTGATGCACTGTTGGTTACTATCCCACCCCCCAAAGCCAACATTTTGCGCTCCCGCAGGTGCGGTTTCGCACTGCTACCGCCCACATGGGTCTCAATGATGTACTGTTGGTTACTATCAACTCCCCGAAGCCAACATTTTGCGCTCTCGCAGGTGCGGTTTCGCACTGCTACCGCCCACATGGGTCTCAATGATGTACTGTTGGTTACTATCAACTCCCCACAAAGCCAACATTCTGCGCTCCCGCTGGTGCGGATTCGCTATACCAGCACCCAGACTGGTCCCAGTTTCGTATTGGAAGTATTGATTTGTTCCCTAAAATCCCATTTTCAAACCGCATGAAAAATAGTTTATTTTGGGATACTTTGGTCATTACAGCCCTGCCGTCCTTCTTAGTCACACTTGGTCGACAACTAAGAAGCTTTGCCCAAATCCAAAAATTTCTATTAGTCTCTTTAGGCTATATGTGTGCATGTGAGCGTGTATGTGTGTACAAAAAATAGTGTGCCGTACGGCCGAACACCTTTACAGTCTCTTTAAAATGCTCCTACAGGTGCGGATTCGCACTGCTACCGCCCACATGGGTCTCAATGATGCACTGTTGGTTACTATCAACCCCCAAAGCCAACATTTTGCGCTCTCGCAGGTGCGGTTTCGCACTGCTACCGCCCACATGGGTCTCAATGATGCACTGTTGGTTACTATCAACCCCCAAAGCCAACATTTTGCGCTCCCGCAGGTGCGGATTCGCACTGCTACCGCCCACATGGGTCTCAATGATGCACGGTTGGTTACTATCAACCCCCAAAGCCAACATTTTGCGCTCTCGCAGGTGCGGTTTCGCACTGCTACCGGCCACATGGGTCTCAATGATGCACTGTTGGTTACTAGCGACCCCCCCAAAGCCAACATTTTGCGCTCCCGCAGGTGCGGTTTCGCACTGCTACCGCCCACATGGGTCTCAATGATGCACTGTTGGTTACTATCAACCCCTGAAGCCAACATTTTGCGCTCTCGCAGGTGCGGTTTCGCACTGCTACCGCCCACATGGGTCTCAATGATGTACTGTTGGTTACTATCAACTCCCCACAAAGCCAACATTCTGCGCTCCCGCTGGTGCGGATTCGCTATACCAGCACCCAGACTGGTCCCAGTTTCGTATTGGAAGTATTGATTTGTTCCCCTAAAATCCCATTTTCAAACCGCATGAAAAAATAGTTTATTTTGGGATACTTTGGTCATTACAGCCCTGCCGTCCTTCTTAGTCACTTGGTCGACAACTGAAGCTTTGCCCAAATCCAAAAATTTCTATTAGTCTCTTTTAGGCTATATGTGTGCATGTGAGCTTGTACGTGTGTACAAAAATAGTGTGCCGTACGACCAAACACCTTAACAGTCTCTTTAAAATGCTCCTACAGGTGCGGATTCGCACTGCTACCGCCCACATGGGTCTCAATGATGCACTGTTGGTTACTATCATCCCCCAAAGCCAACATTTTGCGCTCTCGCAGGTGCGGTTTCGCACTGCTACCGCCCACATGGGTCTCAATGATGCACTGTTGGTTACTATCAACCCCCCCCAAAGCCAACATTTTGCGCTCCCGCAGGTGCGGATTCGCACTGCTACCGCCCACATGGGTCTCAATGATGCACTGTTGGTTACTATCAACCCCCCAAAGCCAACATTTTGCGCTCTCGCAGGTGCGGTTTCGCACTGCTACCGCCCACATGGGTCTCAATGATGTACTGTTGGTTACTATCAACTCCCCACAAAGCCAACATTCTGCGCTCCCGCTGGTGCGGATTCGCTATACCAGCACCCAGACTGGTCCCAGTTTCGTATTGGAAGTATTGATTTGTTCCCTAAAATCCCATTTTCAAACCGCATGAAAAATAGTTTATTTTGGGATACTTTGGTCATTACAGCCCTGCCGTCCTTCTTAGTCACACTTGGTCGACAACTAAGAAGCTTTGCCCAAATCAAAAATTTCTATTAGTCTCTTTAGGCTATATGTGTGCATGTGAGCGTGTATGTGTGTACAAAAAATAGAGTGCGGTACGGCCGAACACCTTACAGTCTCTTTAAATGCTCCTACAGGTGCGGATTCGCACTGCTACCGCCCACATGGGTCTCAATGATGCACTGTTGGTTACTATCAACCCCCAAAGCCAACATTTTGCGCTCTCGCAGGTGCGGTTTCGCACTGCTACCGCCCACATGGGTCTCAATGATGCACTGTTGGTTACTATCAACCCCCAAAGCCAACATTTTGCGCTCCCGCAGGTGCGGATTCGCACTGCTACCGCCCACATGGGTCTCAATGATGCACTGTTGGTTACTATCAACCCCCAAAGCCAACATTTTGCGCTCTCGCAGGTGCGGTTTCGCACTGCTACCGCCTACATGGGTCTCAATGATGCACTGTTGGTTACTATCAACCCCCAAAGCCAACATTTTGCGCTCCCGCAGGTGCGGTTTCGCACTGCTACCGCCCACATGGGTCTCAATGATGCACTGTTGGTTACTATCAACCCCAAGCCAACATTTTGCGCTCTCGCAGGTGCGGTTTCGCACTGCTACCGCCCACATGGGTCTCAATGATGTACTGTTGGTTACTATCAACTCCCCACAAAGCCAACATTCTGCGCTCCCGCTGGTGCGGATTCGCTATACCAGCACCCAGACTGGTCCCAGTTTCGTATTGGAAGTATTGATTTGTTCCCCTAAAATCCCATTTTCAAACCGCATGAAAAAATAGTTTATTTTGGGATACTTTGGTCATTACAGCCCTGCCGTCCTTCTTAGTCACACTTGGTCGACAACTAAGAAGCTTTGCCCAAATCCAAAAATTTCTATTAGTCTCTTTAGGCTATATGTGTGCATGTGAGCGTGTATGTGTGTACAAAAATAGTGTGCCGTACGGCCGAACACCTTTACAGTCTCTTTAAAATGCTCCTACAGGTGCGGATTCGCACTGCTACCGCCCACATGGGTCTCAATGATGCACTGTTGGTTACTATCAACCCCCCAAAGCCAACATTTTGCGCTCTCGCAGGTGCGGTTTCGCACTGCTACCGCCCACATGGGTCTCAATGATGCACTGTTGGTTACTATCAACCCCCAAAGCCAACATTCTGCTCCCGCAGGTGCGGATTCACTGCTACCGCCCACATGGGTCTCAATGATGCACTGTTGGTTACTATCAACCCCCCAAAGCCAACATTTTGCGCTCTCGCAGGTGCGGTTTCGCACTGCTACCGCCCACATGGGTCTCAATGATGCACTGTTGGTTACTATCAACCCCCCCAAAGCCAACATTTTGCGCTCCCGCAGGTGCGGTTTCGCACTGCTACCGCCCACATGGGTCTCAATGATGCACTGTTGGTTACTATCAACCCCCCAAAGCCAACATTTTGCGCTCTCGCAGGTGCGGTTTCGCACTGCTACCGCCCACATGGGTCTCAATGATGCACTGTTGGTTACTATCAACCCCCCCAAAGCCAACATTTTGCGCTCCCGCAGGTGCGGATTCGCACTGCTACCGCCCACATGGGTCTCAATGATGCACTGTTGGTTACTATCAACCCCCAAAGCCAACATTTGCGCTCTCGCAGGTGCGGTTTCGCACTGCTACCGCCTACATGGGTCTCAATGATGCACTGTTGGTTACTATCAACCCCCAGAAGCCAACATTTTGCGCTCTCGCAGGTGCGGTTTTCGCACTGCTACCGCCCACATGGGTCTCAATGATGTACTGTTGGTTACTATCAACTCCCCACAAAGCCAACATTCTGCGCTCCCGCTGGTGCAGATTCGCTATACCAGCACCCAGACTGGTCCCAGTTTCGTATTGGAAGTATTGATTTGTTCCCTAAAATCCCATTTTCAAACCGCATGAAAAAATAGTTTATTTTGGGATACTTTGGTCATTACAGCCCTGCCGTCCTTCTTAGTCACACTTGGTCGACAACTAAAGCTTTGCCCAAATCAAAAATTTCTATTAGTCTCTTTAGGCTATATGTGTGCATGTGAGCGTGTATGTGTGTACAAAAAATAGTGTGCCGTACGGCCGAACACCTTTACAGTCTCTTTAAAATGCTCCTACAGGTGCGGATTCGCACTGCTACCGCCCACATGGGTCTCAATGATGCACTGTTGGTTACTATCAATTCCCCAAAGCCAACATTTTGCGCTCTCGCAGGTGCGGTTTCGCACTGCTACCGCCCACATGGGTCTCAATGATGCACTGTTGGTTACTATCAACCCCCAAAGCCAACATTTTGCGCTCGCTCAGGTGCGGATTCGCACTGCTACCGCCCACATGGGTCTCAATGATGCACTGTTGGTTACTATCAACCCCCCAAAGCCAACATTTTGCGCTCTCGCAGGTGCGGTTTCGCACTGCTACCGCCTACATGGGTCTCAATGATGCACTGTTGGTTACTATCAACCCCCCCAAAGCCAACATTTTGCGCTCCCGCAGGTGCGGTTTCGCACTGCTACCGCCCACATGGGTCTCAATGATGCACTGTTGGTTACTATCAACCCCCCAAAGCCAACATTTTGCGCTCTCGCAGGTGCGGTTTCGCACTGCTACCGCCCACATGGGTCTCAATGATGCACTGTTGGTTACTATCAACCCCCCAAAGCCAACATTTTACGCTCCCGCAGGTGCAGGTTCGCACTGCTACCGCCCACATGGGTCTCAATGATGCACTGTTGGTTACTATCAACCCCCCAAAGCCAACATTTTGCGCTCTCGCAGGTGCGGTTTCGCACTGCTACCGCCTACATGGGTCTCAATGATGCACTGTTGGTTACTATCAACCCCCCAAAGCCAACATTTTGCGCTCCCGCAGGTGCGGTTTCGCACTGCTACCGCCCACATGGGTCTCAATGATGCACTGTTGGTTACTATCAACCCCCCAAAGCCAACATTTTGCGCTCTTGCAGGTGCGGTTTCGCACTGCTACCGCCCACATGGGTCTCAATGATGTACTGTTGGTTACTATCAACTCCCCACAAAGCCAACATTCTGCGCTCCCGCTGGTGCAGATTCGCTATACCAGCACCCAGACTGGTCCCAGTTTCGTATTGGAAGTATTGATTTGTTCCCTAAAATCCCATTTTCAAACCGCATGAAAAAATAGTTTATTTTGGGATACTTTGGTCATTACAGCCCTGCCGTCCTTCTTAGTCACACTTGGTCGACAACTAAGAAGCTTTGCCCAAATCCAAAATTTCTATTAGTCTCTTTAGGCTATATGTGTGCATGTGAGCGTGTATGTGTGTACAAAAATAGTGTGCCGTACGGCTGAACACCTTACAGTCTCTTTAAAATGCTCCTACAGGTGCGGATTCGCACTGCTACCGCCCACATGGGTCTCAATGATGCACTGTTGGTTACTATCAACCCCCCAAAGCCAACATTTTGCGCTCTCGCAGGTGCGGTTTCGCACTGCTACCGCCCACATGGGTCTCAATGATGCACTGTTGGTTACTATCAACTCCCCACAAAGCCAACATTCTGCGCTCCCGCAGGTGCGGTTTCGCACTGCTACCGCCCACATGGGTCTCAATGATGCACTGTTGGTTACTATCAACCCCCCAAAGCCAACATTTTGCGCTCTCGCAGGTGC
>NW_026942511.1:0-999 GCF_024139115.2 Armigeres subalbatus
GCAGAGAAATTCGGAGACGCATAGTGGCTGGAAATCGTACGTACTTTGGACTCCGCAAGACGCTCCGATCGAATAGAGTTCGCCGCCGTACCAAACTGACAATCTGCAAAACGCTAACTAGACCGGTAGTTCTCTACGGACACGAGACCTGGACGATGCTCGTGGAGGACCAACGCGCACTTGGAGTTTTCGAAAGGAAAGTGCTGCGTACCATCTATGGTGGGGTGCAGATGGCGGACGGTACGTAGAGGAGGCGAATGAACCACGAATTGCATCAGCTGTTGGGAGAACCATCCATCGTTCACACCGCGAAAATCGGACGACTGCGATGGGCCGGGCACGTAGCCAGAATGTCGGACAGTAACCCGGTGAAAATGGTTCTCGACAACGATCCGACGGGCACAAGAAGGCGAGGTGCGCAGCGGGCAAGGTGGATCGATCAGGTGGAAGATGACTTGCGGACCCTCCGTAGACTGCGTGGTTGGCGACGTGTAGCCATGGACCGAGCCGAATGGAGAAGACTCTTATATACCGCACAGGCCACTTCGGCCTTAGTCTGAATAAACAATAATAATTATTTCTGAGAAAAAAGAGTAATAAAATCGTTCATGCGCTATATTTTTATGCAATTTTCGTCCAACTTACGATATTTCCTCCGACGATTACAGGATGTTAGTGTGGCCGATCAACAATCTGAAGTCAGTTTCCGTACATCGTAAGTGTGAGTTTTTTCAGCACTGTAGGAAGGTTAAATATGGACATTTCTTTCGTAATAAACTGCCGCGCACCGTTGCTAGTTTCATTGGAATATCATTGTTTTCATTGTTTTAGTATATGTATAGCTGGTTTCGTGTGTTGGTTCTTCACACTTTTAAAAGATTTTGCAGATTTTCAAATTTCCACGTGAGTAAAACTTTTGAGAGAGGCGTCTAACATTTCCAACGCCTCCTTTTAAACTTTACCTACATTTTTTTTCTTTTCTATTTAAAATATCCATAG
>NW_026942512.1:0-28720 GCF_024139115.2 Armigeres subalbatus
GCTTAATTGCGGGCCGGGGGTACGAACTGGCGAAAGGGTTTTGGTTTTAGTGGGTCGGGTAAGAGTCACATGACATACCCATCCCCACACTACCTGAGTACCTCCTCAGGTGTCTGGTTGCAGATTTCCGTTTACCCTTGCTCAAGAAAAAAAAAACATGCTCCAGCTAAAAGGTCGATCATACAACTACGGAATGCACGACCTTACGCGGTTTATCTCAGCACGTTTCAACGAGTTCTACGCAATGTTCGATTTCAACGGTATCTCGTCCACCATGTTCCGGAATAGAATTAGAAAAGAGTTGTTGATCCAATTCCGTAACAATCATCGTCCATAATAAGTTTTCATTATTAGTCGAATGCTATATTGTTTGTACCTGGGTTTACTATGTGTTAAGTTCGTATAAGAAACTGCATGGAGAACCGATCTCATAGCTCCCGTTTTCATTCCAACATTCGTATGTTTCATGTTGAGATGAATTTGTTACAGTGCGATGAGGGTTTGATCGAATTTAAAAATTGCTTGGGGTATGAGGAGGACTCTAACACTCCGTCCTGCAACCCCATACCACTGGGGCTTAACCACTGGGTGTGACTATCATTAAATCTATGTTCTGTATTATACAGATTACTTGTCAGTTAGAAATAGACTAGGGAAATGGCAGACTAGAGGCACAGATAAACAGATGTAAAACTAATAATACTGATAAAATTCCCATGGACCATGAACTTAACGGTTGCTTTAAATTTAACTGATTACGAATTTCAGATCCAGAGGTGCGCGCATCGTATACCTTTGTATTTGACAACTCACACTAGCACATTTTATTGACATTATCTTAGGGGAAGAGGTTCGGTTGTGGGCACCCTTTTGCCTTCGATCCAAAACATTGGCCCTAGTTGATCTTATGCCGACATTTGTATACCAATGGAAAGCTAGACTAATAACCTTACTACTAGAGAAAAAAAAGTTTGATTTCATCGGTTTAAAAAAAAATATTGACAATTTTGCAAATTTGACATTTTTGGACATTTCAATTTTGTGGTTCGGTTGTGGGCACCCTTGAAAACTCAGTTAAAAATAAAGAAGCATGAATAGAAACTACCCAGATTTAAAAAAAAAAGAATAATTTATTCATTCTAATAGCCAGGAGGCACTAAAAAATCAGATCCATCCACCTAGCAGTGATTATGCTTCCATCGGTGCATTATGGAGGCTATTGGAAAATCACATAAGAAAAGTCTAAAATAGCACTTTAGGTAAATGGGTTTCAATTTTTCATTGATTTACGTTTTATTGATATACCTCACAGTAAAAAAATCCTGAATAATCACCCCAGCGTTTTTTTTTATCCCATAGTCCGATGTGACCAATTTTCAATAGGAAACAATAGGAGAGGATTCCCCGTCGAATGCAAATTGTTGCAAGTAAATCAGTCAACGATTTGTTCCAAACAGTGTGGATATAATAACTAGACATACCTAAAGAACGCAAATATTAATTATGTCTAAATAATTATATAGGGGACAACTAAAACGATATTGAATGATTTGTTAATAAAATAAAGGTGCCCATAACCGAGCCAATAAAGGTGCCCACAACCGAATTTCGCAACCTTTTTGGAAAATGATGAAAAAAAAATCGCGCTTTAATTTTAATGGCATTCATCATTGAGCCTTAAAATAGATTAAATTTACTGTATAAATATGCATTGGAACTCACCTTTTTAATTAAATCACTTCAATTTATGACCCTTTGAAAAAGGCCAAAAAACTTTCGTGTTGTTTTTATAGTAAAAAAAATTGTGTTGTCCCTAGTTCAAAGTAAAGATCCCCATCCGGTTTGATATTGAGCACAAAACATCATGTTACAATAGCAAACTAATAACGGTTGTCAGAATGACAGCATCGGTACAGATACGTACGGGTGCTCATAACCGAACGGTGCCCACAACCGAACCACCTCCCCTACTAGCCTTTAATTTGTGCGACATGCACGTAATGTGTTTTTTTTAGGAAATTGTTCTAGCTGTTACGTCTGTTTGTCTTTGCTATAGGGATTCGGTAGAATTTTTATAACTGTCAATATTTGCATCGTTGAGAGTTGCATCGTAAATTTACGAGTGAACAATCTTATCTATGGGTTTTCCAATTGAAAAAAAGTGCTATTATTGGTTTTAGAACATACGCCGGAAATAAGACCTCTGTCGAGAATATCTGTCTTCACCCTATATGCTATTTTTGAGGATCATGTCCTTGTAATAAACCTTGTTTGAGATATTAGTGACTGACTTTTCTCCAAATGTACTTCCTACAGCCAAGATCATAAATGATTGAAAAAAGGTCAGCCCGCTCCCTATAGTTGCGAAATGTGTTTATTCATACAAGAAGCTTAGTTAGAAAAGTACTGCTTCAAGACAATGCTCTTGTATTTAAGTAACTGACTTGCCTTGCATTTAATTGAATCACTTGGCAACAGCCTCAATGCAGCTGTTGAGGTACATTTTGTAGTGGTATCTATGTATCTACCCAAAAAAACAAAATGTATGCACAATCTAAAGTCACAAAAACGATAATTTATAGGCCCTCAACATCACGACCAACATTCGCTAAGGTATTTGCACGAATTTGGCAGCGAATTTTGTAACGAGTCCGCACGTATTGTAGTCGTTTTACATGCATGATGCCATCTCGCCCTCTTCAGAATCCAACGCTTATTATAAAATTTTATTAGATACACATCTCGGGTGACGAAAGAAGCAAAAAGTGAACTAGGCTGGTATTCAAATAGAGGCGATTGTACCACCACGAAACGCCCCGAAAAATTAACAAAGAGAAACCTATTTGTTTGCGGCAACGTGAGCTGTCCTTTATATATTCTACTTCCCGCTCGAAATGTAGCTGCAAAGACCCATCCTATATCGTACGATACAACAACGCGAGCACTTCATAATAAATTATAACGTAAATCTAAACATAGAACATTAGCAACCTGCAATGTTTTGTTGTGACGGTCTGTTGTCGTTTTCTACTTGCGGCCAATAGCGGGTCGACCAACGACCTGCACTGCCGTTGCTGAAGGAAGAAATCCGATCAAATTGAAGATGCTACTTTTCGCATTTTCGTGCATCGGAGTGTATCCAAAGCATAGCTCAGGTTGATTGGCTGTAACCATCCTAGTTGCTATGCCCTGCGATGCCCCAAACAAATAGCAGTTGAGATGGACATCCTATTCTCAATGTTCAATATTTGAATCATAGAAGACCAATAACGGCGTCTGCGATGCCTTTACTGTCGATCACAGTTTAGTCATAATTGATTTATTGGCATGTATCGGTAAGTACAAAATCTAAAGCTCAAAATAGAGAGGGAGCACAGCAATGAAGAAAATTGTGAATAATTGTCGACAGACCAGTACCTATGAAGCGAAAATAAATTGAAATTTTAGCAAAGGGCCAGTTGTAAGAACAGCATCGTAGAACGTAGAATAATGTCTGCCATAAGGACAACATCTCAGAGCGAATGTGTCGCGATAAAGGTACGTGGAATGCGGTAAGCACCCAAGTAACATTTTTAGTTTTATAACGCTCTTGAAGACAATTAATATTTCTACAAGAGTGCTTTTAAAACCATTATAAAACCAAAATGTTACTGGGGCAGAGTCGTGACCCAAATAATGTCAGATCTGCAGCGTCGATGGAGACGGGACCAGCAAAAGTATCAAAACTTTTCTGCAATCTACTACTAATGACACGAAAGCTTCGCCCTTTGGCGGAATGGCCCTTGTTATCTGCAAACAAAAATTTTTGACACCCTGGTGATGAATGTAGTAAAAATGTTATACAATATGAGCCCCAGTGTACTGTCTTGGAGAAAACCAGCTCTTACAGGTAATCTATCAGATTTCGAATTCTGATAGTTTACCTGCAGTAAGCGATCTGATAAATACTTTTGGATCAGCTGAATAATGTACAGAGTGATGTAAAATTCATCAATGTTTCAATCAAACCTACAAGCCAAACACTGTCAAATGCTTCCTCTATATCAAGGAAAGGGGGCAGTAGGGACTATGTCCAAACGCTTGACGATCCCTCCCCAAGCCATTTCCAAGTTGTGGTACCTGTCTAGGATGTGGTGGGGTTTGACAGTGGGCTCTGTTAAACTTCTATACAAAGCTGCATGTATCCGCAAGTAAGCTCCGCCAAAGCGACCACGTGCCGCTCAAAGCGCACAAGTCCAAGTCCTGGTGTTAGGAGGGACGCTAAACAAACCTGACACGACGGCCCTCCGACGAGACAGGAGGTTTGCGAAAGCCCAATAAGCAGCTTATAAAACTTAAAGGTGCAGCTCAAGCGGGTTGCACGCAAAGGTAACGTAGAACTACGTAGCTGTATGTAAACAAACAGCTATCGAAAGAAAAGGTGCGTGTTAGTTAGCAAAATAAACTGCACCAGCTAAAAGCCTTGTAAGTTGCATTTATTGGGCCCTCCTTAGCCGTGCGGTAAGACGCGCGACTACAAAGCAAGACCATGCTGAGGGTGGCTGGGTTCGATTCCCGGTGCCGGTCTAGGCAATTTTCGGATTAGAAATTATCTCGACTTCCCTGAGCATAAAAGTATCATCGTGTTAGCCTCCTGATATACGAATGCAAAAATGGTAACCTGGCTTAGAAACCTCTCAGTTAATAACTGTGGAAGTGCTTAATGAACACTAAGCAGCGAGGCGGTTCTCTCCCAGTGTGGGGATGTAATGCCAATAAGAAGAAGAAGAAGTTGCATTCATTTGACGTCAATGCACGTCAATACGATGCAGTTATGGGATTGACTAATTCACCGAAACCGATTGCTAAGCTGTTGGCAAGTTTCCAATAGTAAATAGTTACACATAAATATTATTACACACTGAAGCCGGTTTTCACGCGGAAAATTTGGGTCGGCAGAATGCCATTTGGTCGAAGGCAACTAGGCCGAATGGGTCATTTGGGCGAAAGAGTCATTTGGCCGAAAGGGTCGTTTGGCCGAAATAATCATTTGGCCAAAAGGTTCATTTGGCCGAAAGGGTTATTTGGCCAAAAGGGCCATTTGGTCAAAAGGGTCATTTGGCCGGAAGGGTCATTAGGTCGAAAGGGTCATTTGGCCGAACGGTCATTTGGCCGAAAGGGTCGTTTGGCCGAAAGGGTCATTTGGCCGAAAGGGTCATTTGGCCGAAAGGGTTGTTTGGCCGAAAGGGTTGTTTGATTAAAATGGTCATTTGGCCGAAAGGGTCAGTTGGCCGAATAGGTCATTTGCCCGAATAAGTCATTGGAAAAGTGAAAAATTAGGAGTAAGTACAGAAACGTCTCCATTCTCAATCCTCATTTCTTACTACTCACGGTAAAAAATGAGGAGCGCGAAGTGAGAAGTGAGGCGTCTCACTACTCACTTCGCGCTTCTCACTTTTACAGCGAGAAGTGATGAATGAGGAGTTTGAAGTGAGACGTCTTACCTCTCACTCCTCATTTCTTACTTATCACTGTAAAAAAGAGGAGCGCGAAGTGAAAATTGAGACGTCTCACTTGCGTCTCACTCACTTTGCGTTTCTCACTTTTTACAGCGAGAAATGATAAATGAAGAATGAAAAGTGAGACGTCTCTTTTCTCATTCCTAATTTCTTGCTTTTCAAATGACCCTTTCGGTCAAATGCCTCTTTCGGCCTTATGACCCTTTCGGCCAAATGACCCTTTCAGCCAAATGACCCTTTCGGCCAAATGACCCTTTCGGCCAAACGATTCTTTCGGCCAAACGACCCTTTCGTCCAAACGACCCTTTCGGCCAAACGACCCTTTCGGCCAAATGACCTTTTTGGGCAAATTACCCTTTCGGCCAAATGACCCGTTCAGCCAAATGACCTTTTCGGCCAAATGATTTTCGGCCAGATGGGTTTTGGCCTAATGGTTTGTTCGGCCTAATGGCATTCAGCCAAACGATCCTTCCCCGAAAATTTGCGCAGCGTAAAAAACTTATCGATATCAAAACATGCCCAAAAAAAACGCATAAATTTCGAAATCTGGTTTAAAAAATTACATAAAAAGCGATCCGAACAAAAAAACGCGTAAAAAACGCGTTAAAACCGCATACGTCACTTCAGTGAAGCGTTGACTCATCCTTGATTGAATGGTCAGAGAAAATTCAAAATCCAATGAAAAATAACTGAGATATTAACAATTGCACGAATTGTACCAGGTGTATAAAGTGCTGGATATTATTAAGCTTATACAACACGGCAGACTACGGTGGGCTGGTCTCGTTGTTCGTATGCCGGAAGAACGTCAAACGAAGATAATATTTAGTAGAGAACCCGGAAGAGGCCGCAGGCTTTGTGGAAGGCGTGGAGTATATGATGCTAGAACATGGCTTTCTGGCAAAGCATAATAGACAGATTCGCGCTGGATGGATCAAAATCGAGCGTCGGAATACCTGGCGAGACATTCGATTTTGTTCGTAACGTTAGATTAAATAAAGCAGGCGATGCGTTCTCTAATTTGCTATTCAACATATGTTTCTTTAACCAAGAAACCTACTCTTCTCACGATGACACCGATTTCGCAAAAATCAATGAGAGACGGTCTTTCTTTTCTGACAAATGAAGAATGAACTCTACTCTAACGATGCTGAGATGGTAATAATTTTATTTCCTATTTCTACTTACAATTATGGATTTTCTTATGTCTAAGTTTTACCTGATCCTAACGTCTTTACCTGACCTGACGCCGATCTTCCCGCCACGCCGTCATCACGGGTAGTTTATCATTTCTTTCGTCGTCTCTTGGCTTTGTTTATTTATTGTCTTTCGGTGACGCACCAAACCATATTCGCATTCCGACCCTATCATAAACGTACATTTTCTTATCTTTATGCTAAACTTTATTGCTCAGACATCAACATGCCGCCTTCCGTAATTCAACCGCGTTGGATTACCAAATCAAACTCCTTGGTCTAAAACTCTCGGATGTCTACGTCTCGGAGTGTTTGCGATTGTTGGAACCTCTATTCCTGATTCAACTTGATTTTCATTTCGTCTTTTATTTTTATACATATAAAAAGTATAATTCCGACAGTAATAATAATTATTACTATTGATCCTGATCCTATCATGGCAATATGAGCTGTTTCTGTCTTAATTGGAATATCCGTAAACAACATAACTTCCTTTTCATACGGATTTTAAGCTTCTCTACTAGCATTGTTCCGTTTGTTGTGTTATCAAATGAATAATCTATTTCATAAGGTAATTGAATCGTTGGTTTAAAAAATGTATGTGCTCCTTTTGTCTCGCCAATCATTCTTGCATAATAAACTAACTGTTTTGTTCTAATGAAGCAATCCGGTTTCAAAGTTACTTTCGCAATCTTATATGGAGGGGAGATGATAACATTATCACAATGAATAATTATATCTTTCGCATTGCTAGTATAATACAAAATAACATTCTGCTCATTCAAAGAAAACAACCGTGTATCCAATTTATCAAATCGTTTTGATGGGCATTTAATTTTAAGTTTCTTATGAAGGATTGCAGCAGCTACACAATCAGCCTTTCTCATTATTACTGGTTGGTCAATCATAAAATGAGATTTATTAAAGCTCTTCATATTCTCCTTAGGATAAAAGAATTCTTCCAAATGATTGATAGCAATTACTGATTCTTTTATCTCAATCATGGTTCCATTATCTATATTGGGTACCGGAATCACATTAAAAAGCTCAAAATTGTCTCTATTCACGATAATTGAGTCCATGAAAATAATCATCGTTCCATTCTCCATTTTTGTTTCGAATTTAATAGCTTGTGGATCAGATAAGACAGAATAACCATTTGGCATCTTCTCTTGTATTCCCTTCAAAGTCTTATTGAGTTCTTCTCCGGTCAATGGATGTGATCTTAAATTTTTGTACTTATTAGAGATAGCTTGTAGAACTTGTGTTGCTAACATAGCTGTCTCAAGTACCTTGGTCTTGAACATTTCAACACGTTGCGGAGTATTTTGTTGTTGTAGTTCGACCATACCCTTCTTTATGTTATAAATCCGATTGTTGAATTCGTTACCTATCTTTTCTGCTTTGACATCAATCGCTTTAGTAATTTCAGATAATTCATGAAGCTTTTGTTCTTCATGTACTCAGACACTTTGTAACTCCTCTTCCATGTCATTACCACCAAATAATAAATCTTTCAAGAAACCAAGAATTCCACCACTTCTCCTTTCCTGTGCGAGAGCTTAACCCTTGAAGAACATTATCGCATTGCTGCTCAATTGATAAAATTAGGCTTTCCATTGATTTATCATTTGTTTTGTTACCAATAAACTTCAAGGCTTCATTTAAATTTCTATGCATATGATTTATTTGAAGAATATCATCTGATGGAACAACATTACTGGTAATCTGTGTTCTCCAAATGCCTCGTTTTATCAAGCAACTTCCGATATGATCAAATATTATTCCATCCTCGTCAATAGGATTAATTTGTCATCCATTCACCGTATTAACGTGTAACATAATCAATAATACGGACATAAACGTGCCAAGCCGTGAAACCTTCTTATCATTCTTTTTACTTAAATTATTGGTCGCAATATTCTTGCGCTCCTCTTGAATTTCGCTGGTGCTCTTTTTAACCCTTGTGTGGCCGGCTGGGTACCCGGGTACCTTTTTGGAATTCAATTCGCGATATCTAAATGAATTTTCATAGTAGGAGGTTGAAACTCTGTCATATCCACAATAATTACGGCCAAAATCTATTGAACGGGTTAACTGAAATTTTGATTCAGGAGGGGTGGAGGGAGGGGTTCCGACATTTTTTTACTCTTTAAATGGCCGGCAGGGTACCCGGGTACCCACGAAACTAAAATGCTTATATCTTAGGCAACTATTAACCGTTTTTGACCGTTTTGGGCTCTTTCGCTTCAGAATTTTGTCCTTTATCATGCTGTTTTAGGATTGGACCGGTCCGGACCCTCGGACCACCGGGAAATCCGGATTTCTAGGGACATGTCCTCCATAGATTATACTGATCGTGGATTTCGATAGGTAAATAGCAATATGGGTATCAAACTTCTTGATATTTCATCAGCAGGTTGATTTTTATTGATTTGGGTCCATCAGACGTGCAGATCTTCAATTGGCCATTGCAGAACAGGTTCCTCGAGGAGTCATAGGCGGCCATGGACACTTTTCAATGGAACATCAACAATATGGGTATCAAACTTCTTGAAATTATTTCTAACGTGTGTTCTTGACAAGTTGAGTCCGGAGTGGCCATTTTGGAACAAGTTTCCCGGGTGGGGAGGGGAAGGGGGGGGGTTGGTCAAGGTTGGCCAAAAACATTTCTCATTGGATCCCCAACCGATTCTAAAAGTTTGATGCGAAGCAATGAGCGAACAAAATCAATACAAAGACTACTCATTCATCCCGGATGGCCACTAAGTGGTTTTAGAAAGTTCTGGAACATCAGGAGAAATGACCAGGCGTAGAAGATTATATTTTGAAGTTTCGATTTTTTTAAATAAATCTATTGTTGGCGTAATGCCAAATCTGGAAATCCGCCCTAAAACTATTACTTGTTGTAGCATTGTGAGAGTAAAATCATTGCATGACCAACGCATTGACCACCATTGGTCATCTGGCGCTGAATGTCCGGAACACCCATAGTAAAAACAAATTCTTGAAAATCGTCCTAGAATACAGTGGTTTGTTATGAATGTGAGAGCAAAACTCCGATAAATAGTCCTCCGGGAACTCCGGAACATTCTGAGAAAAGGGCCAATTTTTTAATGTATTCTCATAAACCGTACTGTTTCACAAAACTATGAGCAAAAAATGAGAGCAATATCATTTCAAGAACCACACGTTGACCCCGGGAGGGCACTAGATTCTAGAAACTCGCCCTAGAAAGCTGCTACTTTTTTGTAGTTGTGTGCGATCAAACTCAATTCGAGGATCATTCATTGACACCGTGTGGTCGTTAGGTGAGCATCTGGAAGCTTCGGAACTTTCGAAGATGTGCCAATTTTAAGTCGTCCTAGAAAGTTGTGAGTTATAGAAATCGCTTGTTGAGAAATGTGAGAGCATAATTGATGCAATCTAAACGGATAGCCACAATACATCCAATAATGCTGCGACTTTCAATAAATCGTTCGTTCATTTCAAGTGGTGGAATAAAATGGGATAGTTCGAAACCGCCTTATTACAAGTGAAGACACTCCACTAGAAGCTCTAAACAACCTTTGACTGACGTATTGTAGAGCTCTATAATTGTCAATCTTGGGTGATGTTCCTCCAGTTAGCATAAACGTTTAGGGTTCCCAGGTCCGATTCCACCGCGTGCAGCAGCCACGAAGTCGCTGGCCTCTATCCGGATCTCTGGTGAATATTGTTTTTGCTATTCTTTCTTCCGACGTTCGCACTAAGTTACCGGCCCTCTGGAGTTTGCCGTATTTTATACGATTCACAATATTTTCTTCTTTACACTTGATACAGCTCGTGATTTATGCGTCTGCGCCACAATTTTTTTTTAATTTCCCATCGAGAATTGTACGTAGCACTTTTCGCTCGAAAACCCCAAAAGCTTTCCGGTCCACCTCTTTTTACATCCTAACGAATCAGAGCAAATTTAGTTTCCAATATTCGACGAAGCCCCTATTCGCAGCAGCAATACGTCTTTTCACTTCACAGGAAACGTCATTGTCACATGTCATGTGTTAAAGATAAACAAATTCTTCAACATCTTCCCCATCAAGCACTACCTCAGCACTAACACCAATAGGCCTACTTTTATCTTTTCCCGCAACCATGTACTCCGTCTTGGTAGAGTCGATGATTTACCCTATCTTCGCCTGCTCCCTCTTCATTAGGGCAAAGCCTCCACTACTGCCCTGTGATCGTTACCAATGTAGTCAATGTCATCCGCAAAGATCAGGAGCATATGCGACCATGTGATGATAGTGCCCTTCTTCTGCACACCAGATCTCCTGATCACCCCTCGAGTGCAATATTTACAATATATTTGAAAGCGCATCACTCTGCTTCAATCTCTCCACGGTCACAAACGCGGTTGATACGTCGTCTGCAACCCGAATACTTTATTTCGAGCCATCAAGCTCGTATCATCGTAATCAGCTTCGCCGTAGAACCGTGTTCAGACATTATCTGCCACAGCTAATTTCTTTTCACTGAATCGTACGCTGCTTTGAAATCAATAGACAGATGGTGAGTCTGCAAGTTGTACTCCAGAAATTCATAAAGCATCATCTTCTGGCTAAACATCTCATCGGCCTTCACGGCCAGACAGGTAGATTTTGAAACTGGAACGACGAAACTGATTAGACTAGCCAGTTTCTTCATCTACTGAGGGAGCGCATCTAGTTTCAGATTTTTGTTTTACACAGATTATCAGTGGATTCAGAATGCAAGTCAATGTAGGGAAGGGGGTGGAAATGATGATGCAATCACTCGCCCACTGCAAGCCGAATATACCTCTGTTCGTACGGAATTTATTGGAATTGTTGGGTTAAGGTTCGAGAGGCAGAGGTCCGTCTTGGTTAACGAACTGTCAATGTTATAGATAGAAAGCAACTGATGTAATTTCTAATTGGATGTAGGAAACGAGCTCTTTAGTTCATTTCTAATTCTAGCAGAAACGGCTAGAATAGTCAAGTTGAAGGTATAGGAAAAGAAATGGAAATGGTATGGAAGTCCATTTCCAGTTCAAGGATTGCTAGAGATAAATATAAAGAAAGATACAAAGTAGGAGAATGGAACGGACTTCGGATTGAACCCACGACCTCCTGCGTATGAGGCAGAAGCAGTAGCCTTATGACTACCAAGCCCGCTATCTTATCCTTCTTTTTTTTTGTTACATAAATCACGATTACGCAACTGTTGAAAACAAAATGTTAGAAATGACGATTGCTTCGGGAATTCCGGTATTTCAGGAGGACTTCTTGGTGACCACTCGGGATCAATGAATGATATTCGCAATCTCGCGCTTAGAATCATAAGGGCGTAACTGTATTGATCGATTTATCTTAGACGATATTTTCCTTTTATCAATGTAGTGAATTGCGGTAGTTTGCCGAAAGTTCATGGTTGTAATGAAGGATGATTGCATCTTCTACCTGAAGCAAATATAAAATCGATGAAGAGAAATCGTTCAATACAGTTACGCCCCTATGATTCTATGCGCGAGCAAAGACTCTGCTTCTATACTGCTATTACAAACGATTTTCGAAAGTTTCTAGAACGAACTGCAATAATTGACCACTGCTCTGGATGCCTCTGCACTTCTGGAGCACCATTTGGGGGCTCTCACAACAAATGACGAATTTCAAGAATTAACCACTGCTCCAGATTCGGAGCTTCCCAAGGATAACTTAGTGTCCACCTGGAGTCAATTAATGGCCCTGGACATTACTTTACAACAGATTGTTTATAAGAAAAGGCGCAAATTTCTAGAACAAACTTTCGTAGTATCAGATAGAGGTCACCTAGGATCGAAGAGTAGTACATGTATTGGTTTTGATGTGACAATGTTAAAACAAACGGTTTATGAAAAGTCACATCTGTTTAGAAGAATTTCTGGAATCGATCATATCTCCGAGTGTCCGGAATCTTATGGTGGGTCTCCTGCTGGTCACCCGGCGTTAATGAGTGGTCCTTACATTGATTTTGCACTCACATTGCTAGATAAATTGATTTAAAACAATGAGCTATGAAAATGTTAATGAACATTCTTGACTCCTCAGGGAACCTATTCCGGAATTGGAGATCCAGGGTGAACTTGTTTGATGAACCTAAATAGATCAGAAATAAACGCTTGAGACAATTTCAAGAAGTTTGACACCCATATTGTTGGGGTTCCAATGAGAAATAATTTTGGGCACCCCGGCTCCCGGGGAACCTGTTCCAGAATGGCCACTCCTGAGTCAACTTGTTTGGTGAGCCTAGGATCATTAAGGACATACGCAAGAGTTAATTGCATGAAGTTTGATACCCATATTGTTGATGTTCCATTGAACAATGTTCATGGCCACCTATGACCCCTCGAGGAACCTGTTCTGGAATGGCCAATCGAAAATCTGCACTTCTGATGGACCCAAATCGATAAGAATCAATCTACTGATGAAATTTATAGAAGTTTGATACCCGTATAGCTGATTAGCTATCGAAATCCACGATCAGTATCGTTTATGCAGGACATGTTCCTGGAAATCCGGATTTTCCAGGAATCGAATTTACCGGATCGGTTCATCCTGGTAACATCTTTATAGAAGAGAAAATTCTGAATCGAATAAGCCCAAAATTGTTGAAATCGGTTGTAAATTTCCAGAGATATAAGCATTTTAGTTTCGTGGGTACCCGGGTACCCTGCCGGCCTGTTAAGGGTGTTTTTTTGCCGGTCACACAACGGTTAACATCTAAAATCGCCATATTAACAGTAGGTCTAATAAAATGCCCTTTATTAGTTTTCACAACTGCTGATCTTACTTGACCATCTTTTCCCGGTCTCACCTCAGTTATAATCCCCTTTTCATAGAAACCTTATCGATTTTCATCCGCCATTACTACAACGTCACCGACTTCAATGGGTTTCTGAAGTTCTTGCCACTTTGTTCTTTTAACTTGGGTTGGTAAATATTCCTTAATCCAACGTTGCCAAAAGTGAGATGTCAAGATTTGCGCCCTTTTCCACTGTTGCTTCAAAGCTTCAGCTTGACTAACATCGTTCAAAGATAATTCGGCCTCACCTGAACATCTTAAAATAAAATGATTCGGAGTTAATGGATCTTCCTCCTCAGAATCTAAAGCAATGTGTGTTAATGGTCTGCAGTTAATGATAAATGCAATCTCATTGAACGTGGCTCTAAGCGTATGTTCACGATATGTACCCTGAAAGAATTTCATCAAACTTTTCGTTTCTCTAACCATTACTTCCCAAGCTCCGCCAAAATGTGGTGACAAAGGAGGATTAAAATGCCAATCGATTCCTTTAGTCTCCAACATTTGTTTTATTTTCTTAAACTCGTTATTAGCACCAATAAAATTTGTACCGTTGTCACTATATAATTCAGCAACTCTTCCGCGTAAGTGTTGTAAATTCATTAGACAAAGAAAGAAAGAATCAGTACTTGCGTCGAAGGCTACTTCTAAATGGATAGCTCGCGTTACCAAACACGTAAAAAGCGCTCCCCATCGTTTCTCCGTCCTTCTTCCTATTGAAATTGTTATCGGACCAAAGTAATCAACGCCAGTGAACGTAAATACTTTCATATTCGGTGTTGTTCTGAACTCAGGAAGAGGAGCCATCAATGGAGGGATTGGTCTGGCTCTTGCATTTTGCAAACCTGACATTGATTTTCACTTTCTTTAAGGCAACTCTGATATTTACAACCCTGAATTTTTGGCGAGTAGCTGCAATTACCGCTTCGAATTTCTGATGATGAAAACGTTCATGATAGTGTTGTAGAATTAGCTTCGTCACATGATGCTTTTGAGGCAATATAATATGTCTTTTGCTAGGGCAGACAAGCACTTAACGTTTGTTAGTCTTCCATTTGATCGCAATATACCTTCGTCATCTAGATCTGGGTTTAAATTCCTGATATGACTATGCTCATCAATTTTCCCAGAAAGCGTTAAGCATGAAATTTCGTCTGAGAACACTTCACTTTGAGCCTTTTGATAAGAATTGTTTCTGCCCAGTCAAAATCACCTTTAGATAAATATAAATCAAAGGGTAATTTACGCCTTATTGTGCGTAACCTATCGATGAATTTCTTGGCCATACAAACTGACCTTTTAAACGTAACCAGTTTGAACACCAATTAATTTGAATGCCTTCAAAATCAAATATTTCTGCACTCTTTATGAGATTAACATGTCTTAATTCTTCATTTGTTCTCAATGAACCATTCATTTTGGGCCAAGTTTCTTCGGGCTGTTTTAGAAAACTTGGTCCATCTAACCAAATGGATTTCCTTTTAATCACCTTAGTAGCTTCATCTGCTGGATTGCTTTCACTATCAATCCACCTCCATTGGCTTAAGGTAGTACTATCATGAATTTCACTAACTCGAAAAGCAACGAATTGTTTATAATTCCGTGGATCCGATTTAATCCATGATAAGACAGTACTATTATCCGACCAATACACGGTTTCATGTATTTCTAATCTAATTTCTTTTGGCGATAGTATTAGCCAGACGTGTACCTAATAATGCTGCCCGTAGTTCTAATTTCGGAATGGTCATCACCCTCATAGGAGCCACCCTAGCCTTAGCAGCGACTATGCTTACATCAATATCATCTCCTGATAAAGTTCTCAAATATACTACGGCAGCAAATGCCTTATCTGATGCATCTACAAAGACGTGCACCTCTCTTTTGTAACCTCTAAAGCTTTGGAGTAACACCTTTGAAACTTAAGTGAATCCAAACCTTTAACTCTAATAGACCATGCATCTAAACGATTCTTAATGTTTTCAGGTACTTCATCATCCCAACCAATTTCACTTCTCCATAGATCTTGCAATATAATTCTACTCTCTATGGTGACATTTGAAATTAAACCAAGTGGGTCATACATTCTCGCAACAATTGACAACAGCTTACGTTTCGTCAATGTATCTGAAGATGAAGGATAATCAACTTTATACACCAATTGATCGTTTTCAGTATTCCACAAAATTCCCAAAACCTTTTGATATGATGGTTCGTCCATATCCAATGGTATAAGTTTTGAACTATCAATTCTATCTATAGGTAAACCTTTCAAAACCTCATCTGAATTTGATACAAACTTTCGAATTTCGAAATTTGCGTGATCATGAATTTTGATTACCTCATTCATTACCTTAATAGCTTCCTGTGGCGTTCGGAAACTTGCAAGACAATCATCAACATAATGATTCTCCGTAATGATGTTAACTGCATCTGGATAATTCTTTGAAAACTTTGCGGCATTTGTGTTTTTTACAAATTGAGCACATGCGGGAGAACACGTAGCTCCAAATGTCATAACTTGCATGACATAAACCTCTGGCTTTTTGTTCGGGTCATCGCGGAATAAAAAACATTGAGCCTTCTGATCAGCTTCTCTAATTTTAACCTGGTGAAACATCTCCTTAATATCACCCACTACCGCGACACCGTGTTCTCTAAATCTAATGAGAACACCAAACAATGATGCTGTAGCATCAGGCCCAGTTAGGAGTTTTGAATTCAATGACTCTCCATGAATTTCTGCCTTGGCATCAAAAACCAATCTTGGCATTTTATGCTGATTAATTACTAAAAAGTATGGTAAATAATAAGTCTTTTATCAGCATATTTAATGTCATTCGGATCGAGCTTGCGAGCATAACCCTTATCTACATATTCCTCAATTTTATTTGTATACCAGGTTTTAATGTCTGGATTACTTGCCATTTTCTTTTCCTGAATTTTCAATCTTCCTAATGCAGATTGATAACTATCAGGAAACTGAACCTCATCATCCTTCCATAATAAACCAATTTCATAACTACCATTATTGTATTTCAAAGTTTTATGCATGATATCGTTAGCTCTTACTATATGTTTCGATAACAAAGGTTTTTCAGGAGCCATAACACCAAATTGCTCAGTTGAAAAATAACCTTTGACAATTTCATTAAGCGATTTTTCTTCAGATTTTGTTTCAATGGCTAAAACAAATGTTGTGTTGTTGGAATGAGATTTTGAGCTTTCGCAACCATATACTACCCAACCTAATCTTTGTTCGCATAGCAATGGGCTCATTAAATCTTCCACTGCAAGATTCTAGACCATTCATCAAGTATGCATGTGGTAAACCTAACAAAATTGTAGGAACTGCATTTCTATAGCTCGAAACTTCTGCATCTCGCAAATATGGGTACTTTTGTTTCAATTTACCAAAGTCTACAGTTTGTTTCGGTAATGACAATTGGTTAACTGTCCTTACCCCTTTTAAGAAAAACTGTTTCCCACTAGTTCCCTTTATCTTCATCTCAATCTCTAGACTTTGATTTTCATCCTGGGTACTACCGTTTGTCCAGGATATGGAAAGTGGTTTAATCTGCCCTTTAACATTGAGCTGTTTGCTTATCTTCTCTGATATCAAAGTTGAAGATGAACCGGGAGCGTATGTTTCGATCCTGACCGAACCATTTTCAATTATTACAGGCATTATCTGATACAATGTGCTGCCCTTATTCAAATGTAGGTTTACGTTCTTTTCCTCTAAATTCACCTTTTGACTTCTGTGCAAAAGGTAGTGATGGGTTTTTGACTTACATCCATCGACATCACATATTTTTCCCCATCTGCAATTGTAAGCATTATGACTCGACGAATTGCAACATGTAAAACATAATCTGTTTTGTTGAACTAATTTCATCCTATCTTGTAAATCCATTTGTTTAAATTCTCCACATTCTGTTGTTTTATGGCGTAATTTGCAGACAAAACAAGTAATACCTGGTTTAGCAGTAACCTGCTTTCGATCATTATTAATTGAATGTACATTCACAGGCTTATTCAACCGTTTGGGTTGCTCCGACAACATGATAACCGCTAAATCCCCTTGCGGTTTTAGCCAATTGTAGAATACTTCTAATGTCGGAGCCCTTAGGGTCTGTTCACAAATTACGTAACGCGTTTGGGGGGAGGGGGGAGGTCCAACTTGCGTTATACTTTGTTACACCAAAAGCTGGGGGAGGGGGTGGGTACTACCAAATGTTACGCATAACGCGCATGAAAATTTATTTCTAATGTTTTTTTAATCACTGATTAAAGTAATCGTTGACATGTCTTGACGATGCATACGCATCAACCTATCCTCTTCACTATTATACTACCCATAATTGTCCCATGTTAGTCTTTGTAGTTTTTTTTCTTTTTACCTCAGAGCAGGCTATTTTGGTGTATTTTTTAATTTTAAAAGACAGCGTGTTCGTTTTGTTCGAAACATTGTTGCAAAATTTAGAAATTTTGTGTCACGATGAATATTCACGATTGCTACAGATTATGTTATTTTATAGAACGACCTCGCAAACGACGCTTTCATTGGTAATTGATTTCATGATTAAATCTTCCAAACCAAAGCCAAAGTTAATAGAGGCACCCCGGCATTAACCACGTAAACATTCAATTTAACTGACATGCCAAAAAACTATTTGATTGGTCATGGTCGCAAGTTCTGTTTGCGTTTCTACTAGCTGCATTCTTAATATAATTGATTTTTGATCATATGCTATTCGTATTATAAGTGTTCAAAAAATACCAAAACCCATATGATTCAGAAAAGGAAAAAAAATCTGCCTTTAAAATTTTCATAGTTACGCGTTATACGGGGGAGGGAGGGGGTACCGAAAATGTTACTTTTTGTTACGAGGGGGAGGGAGGGGGTCAAAAACTCGGATTTTTGCGTTACGTAATTTGTGAACAGACCCTTAACTGAATTTGGTTTTGTGCATTAGCTGCTACCTGATTATGAGCGTTTGCCGCTGCCTGGAGTTCTGTAACATGTTTCAACCAACTCTGGTACAAACTGGATGGCAGCCTACCACTTAAATCTTTTAACAATCTCTGATCGTTAAGGTAATCTTCCTGCTTTAGAAGTTTCATGTTTGTTACCATGTTTTCTAAAGCGGAAATGAAATCAATCATAGTTTTGGGATTATCCATCCTAGGAGGTTTAGCAGACATCAACTCGTCTAATAAACCATTGTAAACCACTTGCGGTCTACCAAATTGTTGCTCAAGGCGGACTAAAACGGATGGAACGTTATCCGCATCTACCATAAGCGGGGCTACTGAAGTCATAGCTTTCCCTTTAAGATATTTATGCAGTCTATTTAAATTGTCTAAATTCGAAAATCCTCCAGCAACTGTAGTTGTATCGAAGGCTGTCTTAAAACGAGGCCATACTTTATAACAACCATCAAAATATGGGAGTTCTGCTAGAGATTGTCTAGCTAGCAAATTTACTATTTGATTCGAAGAGGCTGTTGTATGATTAACCGGCACATTTGAGGGAGTAGAAGCATAAGAAGTAGAAGGGATACAATTGAAGATGATTCACTTTTTTCCATTTTCAGATTCATTATTTTAAAAAATTCTTGAAACATCTTATTTTGAGCTTCTTGTGTTTCCTTGTGAATTTTCAAGAATGTATCTAGTCCTCTAGATTCTTTCTCTTCAAATATTTTTAGTTTAGAGTAAATCTCTAAACATCGTGGACATTGCCAGGTTTCTTCTTCATTGGTAAAGATTCTAAATTGACACAAGATTGATGAAACCATAAAAGGCAATCATCGCATTGAATCATTGACTCTCTTTCATCGGAACTAGTGCAGAGCTTACAATTTCCCTTCTTATTTTCTTTATAAACAATTTGCAACATTTTGCTACTTTAACTGAAACAGGATCACTGCACCAAAACTGACAAATTATTTTCACACGAAACAGTCTGATAGAACTTTCGTCCTAAATCTCTAATGATCTAACTTATCACTTATTACTAACCCTCTGATCTAACTTCGCTACCACTCGTCTCTAGATGGATTGACTTGGTCGACCGTCCGTCGCGCCCAAGAGCCTTTTTCACCACAGTCACGAATTTCTTCTTTGTAATTTGACTTGGCCGACCGTCCGTCGCGTCCAAGGACCTTTTTACTTCTTGCTTGTTGCAAATAATTCTCGGGTTACTTCCGAGAATTGATTGATTACTCTCAATGCACTTTCACCGTTCACAGTAAAAAATAAAAAGTAATATCACATCAGATTTGATGCACATCATCGCCGTCGTAAATATAATGTTTTATTACATCTGAATGACGTAATAAAAAGTTGATGTACTTGATATTTCGCCTTCGAATTAAATCAATGTAATTAATTTTCGACGTAATATTTTCGATGTAACTGAAAAAAACGACGTAAAAACTGGTTTATGCAGCGGCGTTGGGGGTATTCGGATTTTCTTCTTTCATGCTTGAAAATACATTTTCAGTTGCAACATTTAAAATTTAATATATTTAAGACGTACTTTATTGTTTCCACAAATACTTATACAATATTGACCCGATTATTTCTACCCACGATTTTATCAATTTATCAAGTTAAATGCAAACAGGTGTTTCAATCTGTCAATTTTATGATTTAGTCTTCTTGGATTTTAGTATGGCAGAACTAGAGAGTTTGTTTACGTTTTGGACTGAAAAAGAATTGTTCACCTGTCCCATCTACAGACGAAGTGGTCGAAACTTGATATAAGAATTTTGATCCCGGTTTTAATCATTTTTTCGACCCGATATTGTCACACAAACAAAAATTGAGAATTTTAGTCGTTCTTTATATTTTTGTTAGCAAAAACGGCCCTCTAAGAATTCCCCCAAAGTTCCTCCACGGGTTTCTCCAGGAATTCCTCCGGAAGTTCTTCTAGCATTTTTTCCGAAACTTCCTCCTGCAATTCCTCCGGTGGTTCCTCCGAAAGTTCCCCCAGCAATTCCTCCGAAAGTTTTTCCAGCAATTCCTCAAGAAGCTTCTTTGGGAACTCCTTCGGAAGTTCCTCCGAAAGATCTTCTGGGACTACCTCCAGAAGTTCCTCAGGGATTCCTGCGAGAATTCCTCCGAAAGTTCCTTCATGCAATTTCTCCGGAAGTTTTTCCAGCAATTCCTCAAGAAGCTCCTCCAGCAATTCCTGCAGAAGCTCCTCCAGCAATTCCTCCAGAAGCTCCACCGGAAATTCCTCTGGAAGTTCCTCCGAAAGATCTTCTGGGACTTCCTCTGGAGGTTCCTCCGGGGATTCCTCCGGAAGTTCCTCCGGGAATTCCTCCGGAAGTTCCTCCGGGAATTCCTCCGGAAGTTCCTCCGGGAATTCCTCCGGAAGTTCCTCCGGGAATTCCTCCGGAAGTTCCTCCGGGAATTCCTCCTTAAGTTCCTCCGGGAATTCCTCCGGAAGTTCCTCCGGGAATTCCTCCGGAAGTTCCTCCGGGAATTCCTCTTCCGGAGCAACCTCTGGGAATTCCTCCGGAAGTTCCTCCGGGAATTCCTCCGGAAGTTCCTCCGGGAATTCCTCCGGAAGTTCCTCCGGGAATTCCTCCGGGAATTCCTCCGGAAGTTCCTCCAGGAATTCCTCCGGAAGTTCCTCCAGGAATTCCTCCGGAAATTCCTCCGGAAGTTCCTCCAGGAATTCCTCCGGAAATTCCTCCGGAAGTTCCTCCAGAATTCCTCCGGAAGTTCCTCAGGAATTCCTCCGGAAGTTCCTCCGGGAATTCCTCCGGAAGTTCCTCCAGGAATTCCTCCGAATTCCTCCGGAAGTTCCTCCGGGAATTCCTCGGAAGTCCTCCAGGAATTCCTCCGGAAGTTCCTCCGGGAATTCCTCCGGAAGTTCCTCCGGGAGTTCCTCCGGAAGTTCCTTCGGAAGTTCCTCGGAAGTTCCTCCGGAAGTTCCTCCAGAATTCCTCCGGAAGTTCCTCCGGAAGTTCCTCCGGAATTCCTCCGGAAGTTCCTCCGGGAATTCCTCCGGAAGTTCCCGCCTGAATTCCTCCGGAAGTTCCTCCGGGAATTCCTCCGGAAGTTCCTCCGGGAATTCCTCCGGAAGTTCCTCCGGGAATTCCTCCGGAAGTTCCTCCGGGAATTCCTCCAGAAGTTCCTCCGGGAATTCCTCCAGAAGTTCCTCCGGGAATTCCTCCGGAAGTTCCTCTGAGTTTATCTATGAATTTATGGAAACACTTCCGCAAAAATTCCCGGGAATTTCAGGAAACTTCGGAAGTAAATCTCCGAGGAACATCCGGAGAAATTCTTGAGGAAACAGTAGGATAAATACTTGGGAGAACTCCGTGAGGAATTCATGGAACAATTTTCGGAGGAATTTCCTGAAGAACTTTCAAAAGAATTTCTGGATCAACTTCCGGAGAAATTCCTGGAGAAACTTCCAAAGAAATTCTTGTAAAAAATTCCCAAGGAATTCCTGAAGGAGCTTGCTGAGGAATTCCTGGAGGAAATTCTTAAGGAACTCCTGGAAAAAATTCCTAAGGAACTCCAGGAGGAAATTCCTTAGGAAATCCTGGAGGAAATTCCTGAGGAATTCCTGGGGGAACTTCCGAAGGAACTCTTGGATGAACTTCCAGAGACATTTCTGGAGGAACTTCCGGAGGAACTTCACGACGAATTTCTAAAGGAACTTCCGAAGGAATTCCTGGAAGAACTTCCGGAGTAACTTCTGGAGGAGTTCCAGGAGACACTTCCGGAGGATCTTCTGAAGGAATTGGTATAGGTACTTCGAAAGGAATTCGCGGATGGACTTTCGGAGATATTCCTAAACGAACTTCCGCAAGAATTCCTAAAGGAACTTCCGAAAGAATAACTAAAAGAACTTCCGGAAAAATTATTAAAGGAACTTCCGGAGCATTTCCTAAAGGAACTTTCGGAAGAATTCCCAAATGAACTTCCGGAAGATTTCCTGGAGGAACTTCATGAGGAATTCCTAATTAACTTTCCGGAGGAATCCCTGGCGGAACTTCAGGAGGAAATCCTGGAGGATCATTGAAAGAAGATCTAGGAGGAACTTTGCCAATAATTCCTGGAGTAATCTTCGGAGGAATTTCTGGAATATCTTCCGAAAAAGCTACTGGATGAACTTTTGGAGAAATTTCCTACTTACTTACTTACGGATCCTGTACACCTCCGGTGGTGCAAAGGGCCGACTTGAAAGATCTCCATCCTGAGCGTTGCCCGGCTATCGCTTTAACCTGTTGCCAGGTTAGATTTCGGTCGACTTCTTTTATTTCTTTATTGAGGCTTCGCCGCCATGAGCCTCTGGGTCTGCCTCTGCTGCGATGTCCCGCTGGGTTCCAGTCTAATGCTTGTTTACAGATTTCGTTTCCGCCCTACGTAGAGTGTGGCCGACCCAGCCCCACTTCCGATTCCGAATTTCTGTTGCTATCGGCCTCTGGTGACAACGACGATGGAGCTCGTTGTTTGAGATCCAGTTGTGAGCCACCAGGCCCGAATTATATACCGCAGGCATCTGTTAATGAACACCTGCAGCCGTTGAGTGTTCTCCACTGATACACACCATGTTTCGCTAGCGTATAACAGCACAGATTTCACGTTAGAGTTGAAAATTCGTATTTTGGTGCGTTCACTTATCTGCCTGTTTTTCCAGATATTTCTTAAACTCGCAAAGGCAGCCCTTGCTTTCTTGATCCGTGCGCCTATGTCGATCTTGGTACCGCCGTCCGACGCCATTTGGCTACCAAGATATTGGAAAGCTTTCAACATTCTCCACTGATTGTTCGGCTACTGTGAAACTGGAAGGAGTCACCGTGTTTACATCCAACGATTTGGTTTTGTTGACGTTGATGACTAAACCTGCCGAAGAGGAGCGCTCTCGGCAAGGTCGTTGAGCTTACTCTGCATATCAGAGCGCCGTTGCGCGAGGAGTGCAACGTCATCAGCCAATTCGAAGTCGTTTAGATGCTCCATGGTTATAGGCTGCCATAACAGCCCGCGGTTTGGTTCACGGTCAATCGCACCTACCAGAATCTCATCGATTACGATGAGGAACAGTAACAGTGATAGGATACATCCTTGCCTCACACCAGCTACGACCCGGATAGGGTCGGACAGGACCCCATTGTGCAGCACTCTACACGAAAGGCCTCGTACTGTGCTTCGATGATGCCGATGATTTTCTCAGGAACTCCCTTGCGTCTCAGGGTGCCCTACATATTCTCGAGATTGAGACGGTCGAAAGCATTTTCGTAGTCAATGAATACCAAGTAAAGGAACTCTTGTAATTCGTTGACCTGCTCCAGAATGATACGAAGCGTGCGACAATAAAGTCCACACAGGATCTTCCGGCACATAATTCGGCTTGCTGCCGCCGGAGAGTCGCATCGATCTTCTCCTGAATCCGAGCTAGGCTAACTTTGCGTAGAACTTTAAGAACGGTACACAGCAACGTAATGCCCCGCCAGTTATCGCATACAGTCAGGCATCCAATCGACCAGAAAAGGTGTGGGATCCCAGATATTACGAAATAAACGATGCAGTAGATAAGCGGATATCATGGGGTCAGCTTTGAGCATCTCGGCTGATATGCGATCGACCCCTGGGGCTTTATTCGATTTCATGCTTTGGATGGCTGTTTGAATCTCTAGCAGTGATGGAGCTTCGGTATTGACGCGTGTTATACGTCGGCAGATCATGCCGAGGTGGTGGTGGCCTGGCTGGCACTTGAAAAAATTGTTCGAAGTGCTCGAACCAGCGTTTCAGCTGGTCAGTTGGGTCAGTCAATAACTGATCATTCGCGTCTTTCACAGGCATCGTTGCATTCATCTTCGCCCCGCTTAAGCGTCGTGAGATATCGTAGAGGAGGCGAATGTCCCCGGTTGCGGCGGCTCTCTCTCCTTCGTCGGCCAGAGAGTCTGCCCACGCTCGCTTGTCCCGTCGACATGAGCGTTTTACTTCCTTCTCAACAGCCGCGTATCGTTGGCGGGCTAGAACTTTGGCTCCTCTGGTTCCGATCGCTCTATCGCGGCTTTGGCTTCTCTTCGCTCCTCTATCTTCCTCCAGGTCTCATCGGTGATCCATTGTTTTCTCTGGGTGCGTAGTTCGCCCAGATTGTTCTCGCTGGTGGCGATGAAGGCATTCTTGATGGCGGTCCATTGGTCTTCCACGCTGCCACCTTCCGGAATATCTGCAGCACGCGTCTCCAGTTCTTCAACGAAGGACCGTTTCACCGTGGCATCTTCCAGTCGGCGTGTGTTGAATCGTCGTCCAACTCTTTCCTCCTGCCGACGAATCCGCGCAATGCGCAGGCGTATTTCGCCGATGAGGAGGTGATGATCAGACGCGATATCGGCACTACGTTTATTCCGTACATCAAGAAGGCTCCGTTTCCATTTTCGGCTGATGCAGATGTGGTCGATTTGATTTTCTGTAAAGCCGTCACGGAGACCCACGTGACCTTGTGAACCGGTCGATGAGGAAGAGCGATCCCCGATCACCATGTCGTTATTACCACAAAATTCTGCGAACAGCTCTCCGTTTTCGCTCATTTCTCCGAGACCATGGCGTCCCATAATGCGCTCATGGTTCAGGTTATCGGATCCGATCTTCGCATTGAAGTCGCCCAAACAGATCTTGATATCACCCTTCGGAATTCTATCTACGACGGCATTGAGTTGACTGTAAAAGTTCTCTTTGTCTTGCAGATCGGCAGCATCGGTTGGCGCATAACATTGGATTATAGTAAGGTTTCGGACCCGTGTTCTAAATCTGGCAACGATTATCCTTTCACTTATAGGTTCCCACTTCATAAGCGCAGAGTGTGCCTGAGCGCTTAGTAGGAAGCCAACTCCGCGTTGCCGGGGAGCGTGTTCACCTCGTAAACCAGAGTATAGCAGAACTTGTCCCGACGGAACATCCGAAAAAAATCCCGAAGGAACTTCCTAGGGAGTTTCCTCAGGAATTTCCGGAGGAACTTTCGGAGGAATTTCTGGTATAACTTCCGGAGGAATTCCTGGAAAAAACTTCCGGAGAAATTCCAGGAGGAACTTCCGGAGAAATTCTTGGAGGAACTTCCGGAGGAATTCCTGGAAAACTTCCGGAGGAATTTCTGGAGGAACTTCCGGAGGAATTCCTGGAGAAACTCCCGGAGGAATACCTGGAAGGAATTCCTGGAAGAACTTCCGGAGCAACTTCTGGAGGATTTCCTGGAAGAAGTTCCGGAGGACCATCTGAAGTTATTCGTGCAGGTTCTTCTGAAGGAATTCGTGCAGGTTCTTCAAAAAGAATCCGTAGATGGATTTCCGGAGGAATTCCTAAAGGAACTTCTGGAGGATTTCCTAAAGGAACTTCCGGAGCATTTCCTAAAGGAACTTTCGGAAGAATTCCCAAATGAACTTCCGGAAGATTTCCTGGAGGAACTTCATGAGGAATTCCTAATTAACTTTCCGGAGGAATCCCTGGCGGAACTTCAGGAGGAAATCCTGGAGGATCATTGAAAGAAGATCTAGGAGGAACTTCGCCAATAATTCCTGGAGTAATCTTCGGAGGAATTTCTGGAATATCTTCCGAAAAAGCTACTGGATGAACTTTTGGAGAAATTTCCTCCGGAACATCCGAAAAAATTCCCGAAGGAACTTCCTAGGGAATTTCCTCAGGAATTTCCGGAGGAACTTCCGGGGGAATTCCTGGAAAAAACTTCCGGAGAAATTCCAGGAGGAACTTCCGGAGAAATTCTTGGAGGAACTTCCGGAGGAATTCCTGGAAAACTTCCGGAGGAATTTCTGGAGGAACTTCCGGAGGAATTCCTGGAGAAACGCCCGGAGGAATACCTGAAAGAACTTCCGGAGGAATTCCTGGAAAACTTCCGGAGGAATTTCTGGAGGAACTTCCGGAGGAATTCCTGGAGAAACTCCCGGAGGAATATCTGGAAGGAATTCCTGGAAGAGCTTCCGGAGCAACTTCTGGAGGATTTCCTGGAAGAAGTTCCGGAGGACCATCTGAAGGAATTCGTGCAGGTTCTTCTGAAGGAATTCGTGCAGGTTCTTCAAAAAGAATCCGTAGATGGATTTCCGGAGGAATTCCTAAAGGAACTTCTGGAGGATTTCCTAAAGGAACTTCCGGAGGAATTCCTAAAGGAACTTTCGGAAGAAATCCTGGAGGAATTCCTAAATAAAACTCCGGAGGAATTTGTGGAAGATCTTCCGTAAAAACTAGTGTAGTATTATCCGTAGAAATTGCTGGAGCAACTTCTGAAGCAATTCCTGGTTAAACTTCCGGAGGAAATCCTGGTGAATTTTCCGGAGGCATTCCTGGAGAAACTTCCGGTGGAATTCCTGGAGGACCTTCTGGAAGAACTTCTGGAGGAACTTCTGGAGGACTTCCTGGAGAAATCCCCAGAGGAACTTCCGGAGGAACTTTCCGAGGAATTCCCGAAGGAACTTTCGGAGGAATTCCTGGAGGAACTTCAAGAGGATTTCTCGGAGGAGCTTGCAGAAGAATTCCTGGAGGAACTTCCGGAAGAATTCCCTGAAGAACTCCCGGAGGAATTGCTGGAGGAACTGCCGGAGGAAATTCCAAAGTAATTTCCGAAGGAACTGCCGGAGGGATTTCCGTAAAAACTGCTGGAGGAATTTCCGGAGGTATTTCCGGAGGAACTTCCGTATACATTTCCTGACGTATTCCCGGAGGAACTTCCGGATGAACTTCCGGAGGAATTCCTATAGTCACTTCCGGTATATTCGCAAGAATTGCTGGGTGTAAATTCGGAAAAACTCTGGAGGAATATCCAGAGGAAATTTCTGTAAAAATGTCTGGAGAAATTCCTGGAAGAATTTTAAAATTTTCATATTTTAAAATTTATTAATTTTAAAATTTTCAAGGTTTTGAAATTTTGAAATTTATGGATCAATTTTTTTTTGAAATTTTAAATTGAAATATTTCAAAATTTAAAAAAAAATTGAAGTTTTGAAATTTTGAAATTAAGAAATTTTGAAATTTTGAAAATTTAAAACTTTGAAATTGTAAAATTTTAAAATTTTGAAATTTAGAAATTTAGAAAATTTTAAAATTTTGAAAATTTAAAATTTAGAAAATTTAAGACTTTGAAATTGTGAAATTTTTAAATTTTTAAATTTTGGAATTTAGAAATTTTGAAATATTTAAATTTTAATAAATTTTTCAAAGCACTGATTTGGAAATAAATATTTTTTGCGAACAGCCCTGCAATACAATTTGATTTAAAAGTGTAGGCATACAGCCCTGGATAAACATTTACATATTTACCTCGACCAAATCACAATCGATTCTATTTGGCCCAATTTTTAACTGCTAGATCAAGACTCGCGATGGATTATCACTTTCCGGAAACAGCAGGACTTGTAAGCAATCGGAGTTGGCATCATTTCCCCATCGTTTTGGTCCGCTACAAAATCATTCAACAACCAGGAAACCTTTTCCTGGGTTGTTTTTTATGACGCTCAGCAGATTTCGTTCGTGGTACAATTCCTGCAATGAGATTGTAGGATTGTTAGCACAAACCGATATTAAAAGAAAATGATCGACAATTGAAAACTTACCTTCGATGGCAACTCTTCGAATCAAAACATTGCTGTTCCTGGCTCCTCGATTTTTCGTTTGAAAAACTGTATCTGCGACTACGGATAGGTCATACCAAACAGTTCCTGCCATAATTATGACTTTATTTTAACACTCAAACAGCGCACTATTTTATCACTGAATTACCATAGGTAAAATGTTAATAAAACAGGGTGCTAAAAATGTTTTGCACCGAACAAGCTAAAATTCAACATGGCTGGCTGTCAATTTTGTTTCCAGACTGGGCTTGAAGCGCAATCGCAGCATCGTTGCGAAGTAATTTTACATCGTTTTTACGTAATATACCACATGATATATGTAATATGGTGTTTTCCATTTACAATAACCGGCACGATGATGCATCATTTTATGTGTAATAAAATAACGATTCTACGAAGGTAACATTACGTGCTAAGCGTAACAAGTAAGAGAAATATTTTTTGTCCTCGTCACATATTACGTTAAATTTGTGTAATAAAACATCAGAAATGATTTAAAAAAATACATCAAAATTGACTTTTACATAGACTTTTCAGTATCGTTCAACAAAAATTACGTCACGGCATATTAATA